>NC_091383.1:2519515-2542015 GCF_038502225.1 Cherax quadricarinatus
CTCTTCTTGAAGCTAAGTATGGATCCTGCATCCACTACATCACTCTCCAGATCGGTTTACAAAGATGTGAGTAAACACGACCATCCATTACCACTTCAGGATTTCAACCTCTTCAAGTATCAGGACAAGACCTGCAAAGTTTTGGTATGGCAATGGGGAGTCCTCTCAGTGCTGTACCCGCTTACCTCTTCGTGGAGAAGTTAGATAGTGAGAATTCCAGCATCCCCATTCCCAGTACCATCTCCTGGCTAAGATACATTGACGATATCTCGGTTTTCTAACTGAGATGTTTCAATATCCACATCCTCCTCCTCCTCAACAACATCAGTGATGTCGAGGCATCAATAACGTTCACACTGGACCTCGAAAAAGATGGCAAACTTTCTTTCCTGGACGTTCTCCTGTGCAAACTTCTCTTCAAAGTGTATAGGGAACCCACCGACAAGGACGATCTTCTGCTACTCACACCAAGACTGCCTTCAGTTTCCATGGTTCTCCACCCGGTATTACGAACGCAGGTGTATAATGGCCTGCACTCCTTGTAGTAATGTGATGTTACCACAAATACTAGCCAGATACTTGCTAAGAACAACATAAATGCTACCACCATAAACACATCTATCAAAACGTAGCTCCACACCTCTAACTTCCTCAGTGGGCGTCTACACCATCCCCTGTGGATACTGTTCCAAGAAATATGTAGGCGAAACTGGCAGAGATATTTCAGTCTCCCTAAACGAACATCGGAACACCAGTAACAGACGATTTAAGGTACTCCTGTGTCTACACAGTGACTCCATGTTAAGGTACTCCTGTGTCTACACAGTGACTCCATGTTAAGGTACTCCTGTGTCTACACAGTGACTCCATGTTAAGGTACTCCTGTGTCTACACAGTGACTCCATGTTAAGGTACTCCTGTGTCTACATAGTGACTCCATGTTAAGGTACTCCTGTGTCTACACAGTGACTCCATGTTAAGGTACTCCTGTGTCTACACAGTGACTCCACGTTAAGGTACTCCTGTGTCTACACAGTGACTCCATGTTAAGGTACTCCTGTGTCTACATAGTGACTCCATGTTAAGGTACTCCTGTGTCTACATAGTGACTCCATGTTAAGGTACTCCTGTGTCTACACAGTGACTCCATGTTAAGGTACTCCTGTGTCTACATAGTGACTCCATGTTAAGGTACTCCTGTGTCTACACAGTGACTCCATGTTAAGGTACTCCTGTGTCTACACAGTGACTCCATGTTAAGGTACTCCTGTGTCTACACAGTGACTCCATGTTAAGGTACTCCTGTGTCTACATAGTGACTCCATGTTAAGGTACTCCTGTGTCTACACAGTGACTCCATGTTAAGGTACTCCTGTGTCTACACAGTGACTCCATGTTAAGGTACTCCTGTGTCTACACAGTGACTCCATGTTAAGGTACTCCTGTGTCTACACAGTGACTCCATGTTAAGGTACTCCTGTGTCTACACAGTGACTCCATGTTAAGGTACTCCTGTGTCTACATAGTGACTCCATGTTAAGGTACTCCTGTGTCTACACAGTGACTCCATGTTAAGGTACTCCTGTGTCTACACAGTGACTCCATGTTAAGGTACTCCTGTGTCTACATAGTGACTCCATGTTAAGGTACTCCTGTGTCTACATAGTGACTCCATGTTAAGGTACTCCTGTGTCTACACAGTGACTCCATGTTAAGGTACTCCTGTGTCTACACAGTGACTCCATGTTAAGGTACTCCTGTGTCTACATAGTGACTCCATGTTAAGGTACTCCTGTGTCTACACAGTGAGTGACTCCATGTTAAGGTACTCCTGTGTCTACATAGTGACTCCATGTTAAGGTACTCCTGTGTCTACATAGTGACTCCATGTTAAGGTACTCCTGTGTCTACATAGTGACTCCATGTTAAGGTACTCCTGTGTCTACATAGTGACTCCATGTTAAGGTACTCCTGTGTCTACATAGTGACTCCATGTTAAGGTACTCCTGTGTCTACATAGTGACTCCATGTTAAGGTACTCCTGTGTCTACATAGTGACTCCATGTTAAGGTACTCCTGTGTCTACATAGTGACTCCATGTTAAGGTACTCCTGTGTCTACATAGTGACTCCATGTTAAGGTACTCCTGTGTCTACATAGTGACTCCATGTTAAGGTACTCCTGTGTCTACATAGTGACTCCATGTTAAGGTACTCCTGTGTCTACACAGTGACTCCATGTTAAGGTACTCCTGTGTCTACATAGTGACTCCATGTTAAGGTACTCCTGTGTCTACATAGTGACTCCATGTTAAGGTACTCCTGTGTCTACATAGTGACTCCATGTTAAGGTACTCCTGTGTCTACATAGTGACTCCATGTTAAGGTACTCCTGTGTCTACACAGTGACTCCATGTTAAGGTACTCCTGTGTCTACATAGTGACTCCATGTTAAGGTACTCCTGTGTCTACATAGTGACTCCATGTTAAGGTACTCCTGTGTCTACATAGTGACTCCATGTTAAGGTACTCCTGTGTCTACATAGTGACTCCATGTTAAGGTACTCCTGTGTCTACATAGTGACTCCATGTTAAGGTACTCCTGTGTCTACATAGTGACTCCATGTTAAGGTACTCCTGTGTCTACATAGTGACTCCACGTTAAGGTACTCCTGTGTCTACACAGTGACTCCATGTTAAGGTACTCCTGTGTCTACACAGTGACTACATGTTAAGGTACTCCTGTGTCTACATAGTGACTCCATGTTAAGGTACTCCTGTGTCTACATAGTGACTCCATGTTAAGGTACTCCTGTGTCTACATAGTGACTCCATGTTAAGGTACTCCTGTGTCTACATAGTGACTCCATGTTAAGGTACTCCTGTGTCTACACAGTGACTCCACAGTACATTTGAGGAACTGGAAGACACACAGATCGTCTTCACAGAGCAAGATCTTAGAGGCCAACAATGTCTGGAAGCCTCACTAATCACTGTCACCAATACCATACAACAAAATACTTGAAACCTCAGCATACATGATACTCAACCAGACGCAGCATCACCTGCCTCACACTCAACCAGACACAGCATCACCTGCCTCACAGTCAACCAGACGCAGCATCACCTGCCTCACACTCAACCAGACACAGCATCACCTGCCTCACACTCAACCAGACACAGCATCACCTGCCTCACACTCAACCAGACACAGCATCACCTGCCTCACACTCAACCAGACACAGCATCACCTACCTCACACTCAACCAGACACAGTATCACCTGCCTCACACTCAACCAGACACAGCATCACCTGCTTCACACTCAACCAGACACAGCATCACCTGCCTCACACTCAACCAGATACAGCATCACCTGCCTCACACTCAACCAGACACAGCATCACCTGCCTCACACTCAACCAGACACAGCATCACCTGCCTCACACTCAACCAGACACAGCATCACCTGCCTCACACTCAACCAGACACAGCATCACCTGCCTCACAGTCAACCAGACGCAGCATCACCTGCCTCACACTCAACCAGACACAGCATCACCTGCCTCACACTCAACCAGACACAGCATCACCTGCCTCACACTCAACCAGACACAGCATCACCTACCTCACACTCAACCAGACACAGCATCACCTGCCTCACACTGAACCAGACACAGCATCACCTGCCTCACACTCAACCAGACACAGCATCACCTACCTCACACTCAACCAGACACAGCATCTCCTGCCTCACACTCAACCAGACACAGCATCACCTGCATCACACTAAACCAGACACAGCATCACCTGCCTCACACTCAACCAGACGCAGCATCACCTGCCTCACACTCAACCAGACACAGCATCACCCGCCTCACACTCAACCAGACACAGCATCACCTACATCACACTCAACCAGACACAGCATCACCTGCCTCACACTCAACCAGACACAGCATCACCTACCTCACACTAAACCAGACACAGCATCACTTACCTCACACTCAACCAGACACAGCATCACCCGCCTCACACTCAACCAGACACAGCATCACCTACCTCACACTCAACCAGACACAGCATCACCTGCCTCACACTCAACCAGACACAGCATCACCTGCCTCACACTCAACCAGACACAGCATCACCTACCTCACACTAAACCAGACACAGCATCACCTGCCTCACACTCAACCAGACACAGCATCACCTGCCTCACACTCAACCAGACACAGCATCACTTACCTCACACTCAACCAGACACAGCATCACCTGCCTCACACTCAACCAGACACAGCATCACCTGCCTCACACTCAACCAGACACAGCATCACCTGCCTCACACTCAACCAGACACAGCATCACTTACCTCACACTCAACCAGACACAGCATCTCCTGCCTCACACTCAACCAGACACAGCATCACCTGCCTCACACTCAACCAGACACAGCATCACCTGCCTCACACTCAACCAGACACAGCATCACTTACCTCACACTCAACCAGACACAGCATCACCTGCCTCACACTCAACCAGACACAGCATCACCTGCCTCACACTCAACCAGACACAGCATCACCTGCCTCACACTCAACCAGACACAGCATCACTTACCTCACACTCAACCAGACACAGCATCACCTGCCTCACACTCAACCAGACACAGCATCACTTACCTCACACTCAACCAGACACAGCATCACTTACCTCACACTCAACCAGACACAGCATCACTTACCTCACACTCAACCAGACACAGCATCACCTGCCTCACAACACAGAAGCTAAATAAATAGTTCCTAAAATCCCTGTGACTCGTGTGTGTGTGTGTGTGTGTGTGTGTGTGTGTGTGTGTGTGTGTGTGTGTGTGTGTGTGTGTGTGTGTGTGTGTGTGTGTGTGTGTGTGTGTGTGTGTGTGTGTGTGTGTGTGTGTGTGTGTGTGTGTGTGTGTGTGTGTGTGTGTGTGTGTGTGTGTGTGTGTGTGTGTGTGTGTGTGTGGTTGTGTGTGTGTGTGTGTGTGTGTGTGTGTGTGTGTGTGTGTGTGTGTGTGTGTGTGTGTGTGTGTGTGTGTGTGTGTGTGTGAGTGTGTGTGTGTGTGTGTGTGTGTGTGTGTGTGTGTGAGTGTGTGAGTGTGTGTGTGTGTGTGTGTGTGTGTGTGTGAGGGTTGGCCTGGCTTCCACAGATCAGTTGCTGCTTTGATCCCCTGTAGGTAACACGCGTCTCTCTCTCTCACTCTCTCTCTCACTTTCTCTCTCACTCTCTCACTTTCTCTCTCTCTCTCTCACTTTCTCCCTTATCTACATTTAGTGAAGAAAATACTGGGTGAAGAACTGGCTTAATTGGAACAACGTTACCACCTGTGTAGAGCTTTATCATGTTTCACTCTGTGTAGAGCTTTATTATGTTTCACTCTGCGTAGAGCTTTATCATGTTTCTCTCTGTGTAGAGCTTTATCATGTTTCACTCTGTGTAGAGCTTTATCATGTTTCACTCTGTGTAGAGCTTTATTATGTTTCACTCTGCGTAGAGCTTTATCATGTTTCTCTCTGTGTAGAGCTTTATCATGTTTCACTCTGTGTAGAGCTTTACCATGTTTCACTCTGTGTAGAGCTTTATCATGTTTCACTCTGTGTAGAGCTTTATTATGTTTCACTCTGCGTAGAGCTTTATCATGTTTCTCTCTGTGTAGAGCTTTATCATGTTTCACTCTGTGTAGAGCTTTATCATGTTTCACTCTGTGTAGAGCTTTATTATGTTTCACTCTGCGTAGAGCTTTATCATGTTTCTCTCTGTGTAGAGCTTTATCATGTTTCACTCTGTGTAGAGCTTTATCATGTTTCACTCTGTGTAGAGCTTTATCATGTTTCACTCTGTGTAGAGCTTTATCATGTTTCACTCTGTGTAGAGCTTTATCATGTTTCTCTCTGTGTAGAGCTTTATCATGTTTCACTCTGTGTAGAGCTTTATCATGTTTCACTCTGTGTAGAGCTTTATCATGTTTCACTCTGTGTAGAGCTTTATCATGTTTCTCTCTGTGTAGAGCTTTATCATGTTTCACTCTGTGTAGAGCTTTATCATGTTTCACTCTGTGTAGAGCTTTATTATGTTTCACTCTGCGTAGAGCTTTATTATGTTTCACTCTGTGTAGAGCTTTATTATGTTTCACTCTGCGTAGAGCTTTATCATGTTTCACTCTCTGTAGAGCTTTATCATGTTTCACTCTGTGTAGAGCTTTATCATGTTTCACTCTGTGTAGAGCTTTATCATGTTTCACTCTGTGTAGAGCTTTATTATATTTCACTCTGCGTAGAGCTTTATTATGTTTCACACTGTGTAGAGCTTTATTATGTTTCACTCTCTGTAGAGCTTTATCATGTTTCACTCTGTGTAGAGCTTTATCATGTTTCACTCTGTGTAGAGCTTTATTATGTTTCACTCTCTGTAGAGCTTTATCATGTTTCACTCTGTGTAGAGCTTTATTATGTTTCACTCTGTGTAGAGCTTTATCATGTTTCACTCTGTGTAGAGCTTTATCATGTTTCACTCTGTGTAGAGCTTTATCATGTTTCACTCTGTGTAGAGCTTTATTATGTTTCACTCTGCGTAGAGCTTTATTATGTTTCACTCTGTGTAGAGCTTTATTATGTTTCACTCTGCGTAGAGCTTTATCATGTTTCACTCTGTGTAGAGCTTTATTATGTTTCACTCTGCGTAGAGCTTTATTATGTTTCACTCTGTGTAGAGCTTTATTATGTTTCACTCTGCGTAGAGCTTTATCATGTTTCACTCTGTGTAGAGCTTTATCATGTTTCACTCTGTGTAGAGCTTTATTATGTTTCACTCTGTGTAGAGCTTTATCATGTTTCACTCTGTGTAGAGCTTTATTATGTTTCACTCTGCGTAGAGCTTTATCATGTTTCACTCTCTGTAGAGCTTTATCATGTTTCACTCTGTGTAGAGCTTTATTATGTTTCACTCTGTGTAGAGCTTTATCATGTTTCACTCTGTGTAGAGCTTTATCATGTTTCACTCTGTGTAGAGCTTTATCATGTTTCACTCTGTGTAGAGCTTTATTATGTTTCACTCTGCGTAGAGCTTTATTATGTTTCACACTGTGTAGAGCTTTATTATGTTTCACTCTCTGTAGAGCTTTATCATGTTTCACTCTGTGTAGAGCTTTATCATGTTTCACTCTGTGTAGAGCTTTATTATGTTTCACTCTCTGTAGAGCTTTATTATGTTTCACTCTGTGTAGAGCTTTATTATGTTTCACTCTGCGTAGAGCTTTATCATGTTTCACTCTGTGTAGAGCTTTATTATGTTTCACTCTGCGTAGAGCTTTATTATGTTTCACTCTGTGTAGAGCTTTATTATGTTTCACTCTGCGTAGAGCTTTATCATGTTTCACTCTGTGTAGAGCTTTATCATGTTTCACTCTGTGTAGAGCTTTATCATGTTTCACTCTGTGAAGAGCTTTATCACGTTTCACTCTGTGTAGAGCTTCATCAAGCCACGTTTTACCTAGGGTAGAGCTTGAACAAGCCACCTTCCACCCAGTGTAGAGCTTTATCATGTTTCACTCTGTGTAGAGCTTTATTATGTTTCACTCTGCGTAGAGCTTTATCATGTTTCACTCTGTGTAGAGCTTTATCATGTTTCACTCTGTGTAGAGCTTTATCATGTTTCACTCTGTGTAGAGCTTTATTATGTTTCACTCTGCGTAGAGCTTTATCATGTTTCACTCTGTGTAGAGCTTTATCATGTTTCACTCTGTGTACAGCTTTATCATGTTTCACTCTGTGTAGAGCTTCATCAAGCCACGTTTTACCTAGGGTAGAGCTTGAACAAGCCACCTTCCACCCAGTGTAGAGCTTTATCAAGCCACCTTCCAAACAGTGTATAGCTTCATCAAGCCACGTTTTACCTAGTGTAGAGCTTGAACAAGCCACCTTCCAAACAGTGTAGAGCTTTATCAAGCCACCTTCCACCCAGTGTAGAGCTTTATAAAGCCACCTTCCAAAGAGTGTAGAGCTTTATAAAGCCACCTTCCAAAGAGTGTAGAGCTTTATAAAGCCACCTTCCAAACAGTGTAGAGCTTTATGAAGCCACCTTCCAAAGAGTGTAGAGCTTTATAAAGCCACCTTCCAAACAGTGCAGAGCTTTATCGAGCCACTTTCTAAAAAGTGTAGAGCTTTATCAAGTCACCTTCCACCCAGTGTAGAGCTTTATCGAGCCACTTTCTAAAAAGTGTAGAGCTTTATCAAGTCACCTTCCACCCAGTGTAGAGCTTTATCGAGCCACTTTCTAAAAAGTGTAGAGCTTTATCAAGCCACCTTCCACCCAGTGTAGAGCTTTATCAATCTACCTTCCACCCAGTGTAGAGCTTCATCAAGTCACCTTCCACCCAGTGTAGAGCTTTATCAAGCCATCTTCCAAACAATGTAGAGCTTTATCAAGTCACCTTCCACCCAGTGTAGAGCTTTATCAAGCCACCTTTCACCCAGTGTAGAGCTTTATCAAGCCACCTTCCACCCAGTGTAGAGCTTTATCAAGCAACCTTCTAAAAAGTGTAGAGCTTTATCAAGCTACCTTCTAAAAGTGTAGAGCTTTATCAAGCCACCTTCCACCCAGTGTAGAGCTTTATCAAGCCACCTTCCACCCAGTGTAGAGCTTTATCAAGCCACCTTCCACCCAGTGTAGAGCTTTATCAAGCCACCTTCCTCCCAGTGAAGAGCTTTATCAAGCCACCTTCCAAACAGTGTAGAGCTTTATCAAGCCACCTTCCACCCAGTGTAGAGCTTTATCAAGGAACCTTCCAAACAGTGTAGAGCTTTAGAAAGCCATTTTCCACCCAGTGTAGAGCTTTATCAAGCCACCTTCTAAGCTGTGGAGAGCTTTATCAAGCCACCTTCCACCCAGTGTAGAGCTTCATCAAGCCAAATTCCAGCCAGTGTAGAGCTTTATCAAGCCACCTTTCACCCAGTGTAGAGCTTTATCAAGCCACCTTCCACTCAGAGTAGAGCTTTATCAAGCCACCTTCCACTCAGAGTAGAGCTTTATCAAGCCACCTTCCACTCAGAGTAGAGCTTTATCAGGCTACTTTCCACTCAGAGTAGAGCTTTACCAAGCCACCTTCCAAAAAGTGTAGAGCTTTATCAAGCCACCTTCCAAAAAGTGTAGAGCTTTATCAAGCCACCTTCCAAACAGTGTAGAGCTTTACAAAGCCTCATTCCACCCAGTGTAGAGCTTTATCAAGCCATCTTCCACTGAGAGTAGAGCTTTATCAAGCCACCTTCCAAACAGTGTAGAGCTTTATCAAGCCACCTTCCACCCAGTGTAGAGCTTCATCAAGCCACCTTCCACCCAGTGTAGAGCTTCAGAAAGTCACCTTCCACCTAGTGTAGAGCTTTATCAGGCCACCTTCAACCCAGTGTAAAGCTTTATCAAGCCATATTCCACCTAGTGTAGAGCTTTATCAGGCCACCTTCTACCCAGTGTAGAGCTTTACCAAGCTGCCTTCCACCCAGTTTAGGGCTTTATCAAGCCACCTTCCACCCAGTGTAGAGCTTTATCAAGCCACCTTCCAAACAGTGTAGAGCTTTATCAAGCCACCTTCCACCCAGTGAAGAGCTTTATCAAGCTGTCTTCTACCCAGTGTAGAGCTTTATCAAGCCACCTTCCACCCAGTGTAGAGCTTTATAAGCCAACTTCCAAACAGTGTAGAGCTTTATAAGCCACCTTCAACCCAGTGTAGAGCTTTATCAATCTACCTTCCACCCAGTGTAGAGCTTTATGAAGCCACCTTCCACCCAGCGTAGAGCTTTATCAAGCCACTTTCCACCCAGTGTAGAGCTTTATCAAGCTACCTTCCACCCAGTGTAGACCTTTACCAAGTAACCTTCCACACAGTGTAGAGCTTTATCAAGCCACCTTCCACCTAGTGTAGAGCTTTATCAAGCCACCTTCCACCCAATGTAGAGCTTTATCAAGCCACCTTCCACACAGTGTAGAGCTTTATCAAGCCACCTTCCACCCAATGTAGAGCTTTATCAAGCCACTTTCCAACTAGTGTAGAGCTTCATCAAGCAACCTTCCACCCGTTGTAGAGCTTTACCAACCCTCCTTCCACACAGTGTAGAGCTTTATCAAGCCACCTTCCACCCAATGTAGAGCTTTATGAACCCTCCTTCCACACAGTGTAGAGCTTTATCAAGCCACCTTCCAAACAGTGTAGAGCTTTATCAAGCGACCTTCCACCCAATCTGGAGCTTTATCAAGCCACGTTCCACCCAGTGTAGAGCTTTATCAAGCCACCTTCCAAACAGTGTAGAGTTTTATCAAGCCACGTTCCACCCAGTGTAGAGCTTTATCAAGCCACCTTCCAAGCATTGTAGAGCTTTATCAAGCCACTTTCCACACAGTGTAGAGCTTCATCAAGCTACCTTCCACCCAGTGTAAAGCTTTATCAAGCCACCTTCCACCCTGTGTAGTGCTTTGGAAAGTTACCTTCCACCCAGTGTAGAGCTTTATCAAGCCACCTTCCACCCAGTGTAGAGCTTTAGAAAGTCACCTTCCACCCAGTGTATAGCTTTATCAAGCCACCTTCCACCCAGTGTAGAGCTTTAGAAAGTCACCTTCCACCCAGTGTATAGCTTTATCAAGCCACCTTCCACCCAGTGTAGAGCTTTATCAAGCCACCTTCCACCCAGTGTAGAGCTTTAGAAAGTCACCTTCCACCCAGTGTATAGCTTTATCAAGCCACCTTCCACCCAGTGTAGAGCATTATCAAGCCACCTTCCACCCAGTGTAGAGCTTTAAAAAGTCACCTTCCACCCTGTGCAGAGCTTTATGAAGCCACCTTCCACCCAGTGTATAGCTTTATCAAGCCACCTTCCACCCAGTGTAGAGCTTTATCAAGCTACCTTCCACCCAGTGTAGAGCTTTGTCAAGCCACCTTCCACCCTGTGTAGAGCTTTAAAAAGCCACCTTCCAAACAGTGTAGAGCTTTATCAAGCTACCTTCCACCCAGTGTATAGCTTTATCAAGCCGCCTTCCAAACAGTGTAGAGCTTTATCAAGCTACCTTCCACCCAGTGTAGAGCTTTATCAAGGTACCTTCCACCCAGTGTAGAGCTTTATCAAGACACACTCAACCCAGTGTAGAGCTTTATCAAGCCACTTTCCACCCAGTGTAGAGCTTTATCAAGCTACCTTCCACCCAGTGTACAGCTTTATCAAGCCACTTTCCACCCAGTGTAGAGCTTTTCACGTCACCTTCTACCCAGTGTAGAGCTTTATCAAGCCACTTTCCACCCAGTGTAGAGCTTTATCAAGCCACTTTCCACCCAGTGTAGAGCTTTTCACGCCACCTTCTACCCAGTGTAGAGCTTTATCAAGCCACTTTCCACCCACTGTAGAGCTTTATCAAGCCACCTTCCACCCAGTGTAGAGCTTTATCAAGCCATCTTCCAAACAGTGTAGAGCTGTATCAAGCCACCTTCCAAACAGTGAAGAGCTTTATCAAGCCACCTTCCCAACAGTGTAGAGCTTTATCAAGCCACATTCTAAAAAGTGTAGAGCTTTAATAAGCCACCTTCCAAACAGTGTAGAGCATTATCAAGCAACCTTCCAAACAGTGTAGAGCTTTATAAAGCCACCTTCCAAAAAGTGTAGAGCTTTATCAACCCACCTCCAAAAAAGTGTAGAGCTTTATCAACCCACCTTCCAAATAGTGTAGAGCTTTAACAAGCGACCTTACAAACAATATAGAGCTTTATCAAGCCACTTTCCACCCAGCGTAGAGCTTTATCAAGCCACTTTCCACCCAGTGTAGAGGTTTATCAAGTAACCTTCCACCCAGTGTAGAGCTTTATCAAGCCGCCTTCCACCCAGTGTAGAGTTTTATCAAGCCACCTTCCACCCAGTGTAGAGCTTTATCAAGCCACTTTCCACCCAGTGTAGAGCTTTATCAAGCCACTTTCCACCCAGAGTAGAGCTTTATCAACCCACCTTCCACCCAGTGTAGAGCTTTATCAAGCCACTTTCCACCCAGTGTAGAGCTTTATCAAGCCACTTTCCACCCAGCGTAGAGCTTTATCAACCCACCTTCCACCCAGTGTAGAGCTTTATCAACCCACCTTCCACCTAGTGTAGAGCTTTATCAAGCCACCTTCCACCCAGTGTAGAACTTTATCAAGCCACTTTCCACCCAGTGTAGAGCTTTATCAAGCCACTTTCCACCCAGCGTAGAGCTTTATCAAGTCACTTTTCACCCAGTGTAGAGCTTTATCAACCCACCTTCCACCCAGTGTAGAACTTTATCAACCCACCTTCCACCCAGTGTAGAGCTTTATCAAGCCACTTTCCACCCAGTGTAGAGCTTTATCAAGCCACTTTCCACCCAGCGTAGAGCTTTATCAACCCACCTTCCACCCAGTGTAGAGCTTTATCAAGCCACCTTCCACCCAGTGTAGAGCTTTATCAAGCCACCTTCCACCTAGTGTAGAGCTTTACCAAGTAACCTTCCACCCAGTGTAGAGCTTTATCAAGCCACCTTCCACCTAGTGGGGAGCTTTATCAAGCCACCTTCAACCCAATGTAGAGCTTTATCAAGCCACCTTGCACCCAGTGTAGAGCTTTATAAAGCCACCTTCCAAACAGTGTAGAGCTTTATCAAGCCACTTCCCACCCAGTGTAGAGCTTTATTAAGCTACTTTCCACCAGGTGTAGAGCTTTATCAACCCTCCTTCCACACAGTGTAGAGCTTTATCAAGGCACTTTCCACCCAGTGTAGAGCCTTATCAAGCTACCTTCCACCCAGTGCAGAGCTTTATCAACCCACCTTATAAACAGTGTAGAGCTTTATGAAGCCACCTTCCACCCAGTGTAGAGCATAATCAAGCTACCTTCCTCCCAGTGTAGAGCTTTATCAAGCCACCTTCCACGCAGTGTAGAGCTTTATCAAGACACACTCAACCAAGTGTAGAGCTTTATCAAGCCACTTTCCACCCAGTGTAGAGCTTTATCAAGCTACCTTCCACCCAGTGTAGAGCTTAATCAAGCTACCTTCCTCCCAGTGTAGAGCTTTATCAAGCCACCTTCCACGCAGTGTAGAGCTTTATCAAGACACACTCAACCAAGTGTAGAGCTTTATCAAGCCACTTTCCACCCAGTGTAGAGCTTTATCAAGCTACCTTCTACCCAGTGTAGAGCATAATCAAGCTACCTTCCTCCCAGTGTAGAGCTTTATCAAGCCACCTTCCACCCAGTGTAGAGCATAATCAAGCTACCTTCCTCCCAGTGTAGAGCTTTATCAAGCCACCTTCCACGCAGTGTAGAGCTTTATCAAGACACACTCAACCAAGTGTAGAGCTTTATCAAGCCACTTTCCACGCAGTGTAGAGCTTTATCAAGCTACCTTCCACCCAGTGTAGAGCTTTGTGAAGTCACTTTCCACCCAGTGTAGAGCTTTATCAAGCCACCTTCTAAAAAGTGTAGACCTTTATTAACCCACCTTCCAAACAGTGTAGAGCTTTATCAAGCCACCTTCCAAACAGTGCAGAGCTTTATCAAGCCACCTTCCAAACAGTGTAGAGCTTTATCAAGCCACTTTCTAAAAGGTGTAAAGCTTTATTAAGACACCTTCCAAACAGTGAAGAGCTTTATCAAGCCACCTTCCAATAAGTGTAGAGCTTAATCAAGCCACCTTCCAAACAGTGTAGAGCTTTATCAAGCCACCTTCCAAAAAGTGTAGAGCTTTATTAACCAACCTTCGAAAAAGTGTAGAGCTTTATTAAGCCACCTTCCAAACAGTGTAGAGCTTTATGAAGCAACCTTCCACCCAGTGTAGAGCTTTATCAACCCACCTTCCAAACAGTGTAGAGCTTTATCAACCCAACTTCCAAACAGTGTAGAGCTTTATCAAGCCACCTTCCAAACAGTGTAGAGCTTTATCAAGCCACTTTCCACCCGGCGTAGAGCTTTATCAAGCCACTTTCCACCCAGCGTAGAGCTTTATCAAGCCACTTTCCACCTAGTGTAGAGCTTTATCAGGCCACCTTCAACGCAGATTAGAGCTTTATCAAGCTACTTTCCACCCAGTGTAGAGCTTTATCAAGCCACCTTCCACCCAGAGTAGAGCTTTATCAAGCCACCTTTTACCCAGTGTAGAGCTTTATCAAGCCACCTTTTACCCAGTGTAGAGCTTTATCAAGCCACCTTCCACCCAGTGTAGAGCTTTATCAAGCCACCTTCCACCCAGTGTAGAGCTTTATCAAGCCACTTTCTTCCCAGCGTAGAGCTTTATCAAGCTGCCTTCCACCCAGTGTAGAGCTTTATCAAGCCACCTTCCACCCAGTGAAGAGCTTTTCCAATTAACCTTCCACCCAGTGTAGAGCTTTAAAAAGCCACCTTTCAACCAGTGTAGAGCTTTATCAAGCCACCTTCCACCCAGTGTAGAGCTTTATCAAGCCACCTTCCACCTAGTGTAAAGCTTTATCAAGCCACCTTCCACCCAGTGTAGAGCTTTATCAAGCCACCTTCCACCTAGTGTAGAGCTTTATCAAGCCACCTTCCACCTAGTGTAAAGCTTTATCAAGCCACCTTCCACCCAGTGTAGAGCTTTATCAAGCCACCTTCCACCTAGTGTAGAGCTTTATCAAGCCACCTTCCACCTAGTGTAGAGCTTTATCAAGCTGCCTTCCACCCAGTGTAGAGCTTTATCAAGCCACCTTCCACCCAGTGAAGAGCTTTTCCAATTAACCTTCCACCCAGTGTAGAGCTTTAAAAAGCCACCTTCCACCCAGTGTAGACCTTTATCAAGCCACCTTCCACCTAGTGTAAAGCTTTATCAAGCCACCATCCACCCAGTGTAGAGCTTTATCAAGCCACCTTCCACCTAGTGTAGAGCTTTATCAAGCCACCTTCCACCTAGTGTAGAGCTTTATCAAGCCACCTTCCACACAGTGCAGTGCTTTATCAAGCCACTTTCCACCAAGTGTAGAGCTTTATCAAGCCACCTTCCACCCAGTGTAGAGCTTTATCAAGCCACCTTCCACCCAGTGTATAGCTTTATCAAGCCACCTTCCAAACAGTGTAGAGCTTTATCAAGCCACCTTCTAAAAAGTGTAGAGCTTTATCAACCCACCCTCCAAACAGTGTGGAGCTTTATCAAGCCACCTTCCATACAATATAGAGCTTTATCAAGCCACCTTCCAAACAGTGTAGAGCTTTATCAAGACACCTTCCAAACAGTGTAGAGCTTTATCAAGCCACCTTCCATACAATATAGAGCTTTATCAATCCACCTTCCAAACGGTGTAGAGCTTTATGAAGACACCTTCCAAACAGTGTAGAGCTTTATCAAGCCACCTTCCACCCTCTGTAGAGCTTTATCAAGCCACCTTCCACCCAGTGTAGAGCTTTATCAAGCCACCTTCCACCCAGTGTAGAGCTTTATCAAGCCACCTTCAGCCCAGTGTAGAGCTTCATCAAGCCACCTTCCGCCCAGTGTAGAGCTTTATCAAGCCACCTTCCACCCAGTGTAGAGCTTTATCAAGCCACATTCCTCCCAGTGTAGAGATTTATGGAGCCACCTTCCTCCCAGTGTAGAGCTTTATCAAGCCACCTTCCACCCAATGTAGAGCTTTATCAAGCCACTTTCCACCAAGTGTAGAGCTTTATCAAGCCACCTTCAACCCAGTTTAAAGCTTTATCAAGCTACCTTCCACCCAGTGTAGAGCTTTATCAAGCTACCTTCCACCCAGTGTAGAGCTTTATCAAGCTACCTTCCACCCAGTGTAGAACTTTATCAAGCCACCTTTCTCCCAGTGTAGAGCTTTATCAAGCTACCTTCCACCCAGTGTAGAGCTTTATCAAGCTACCTTCCTCCCAGTGTATAGCTTCATCAAGCTGCCTTCCACGCAGTGTAGAGCTTTATGAAGCCACCTTCCACCCAGTTTAGAGCTTTACCAAGCCACCTTCCACCCAGTGTAGATCTTTATTAAGCCACCTTCCACCCAGTGTAGATCTTTATTAAGCCACCTTCCACCCAGTGTAGAGCTTTATCATGCCACCTTCCACCCAGTGTAGAGCTTTATCAAGTCACCTTCCCAACAGTGTAGAGCTTTATCAAGCCACCTTCCACCCAGTGTAGAGCTTTATCAAGCCACCTTCCACCCAGTGTAGAGCTTTATCAAGCCACCTTCCACCCAGTGTAGAGCTTTATCAAGCCACCTTCCACCCAGTGTAGAGCTTTATCAAGCCACCTTCCACCCAGTGTAGAGTTTTATCAAGCCACCTTCCACCCAGTGTAGAGCTTTATCAAGCCACCTTCCACCCAGTGTAGAGTTTTATCAAGCCATCTTTCTCCCAGTGTAGAGCTTTATCAAGCCGCCTTCCACCCAGTGTAGAACTTTATCAAGCCACCTTCCTCCCAGTGTAGAGCTTTATCAAGCAACCTTCCACCCAGTGTAGAGCCTTGTCAAGCCACCTTCCACCCAGTGAAGAGCTTTATCAAGCCACTTTCCACCCAGTGTAGAGCTTTATCAAGCCACCTTCCACCCAGTGTAGAGCTTTACCAAGTAACCTTCCTCCCAGAGTAGAGCTTTATCAAGCCACCTTCAACCCAATGTAGAGCTTAATCAAGCCACCTTCCACCCAGTGTAGAGCTTCATCGAGCCACTTTCCACCCAGTGTAGAGCCTTATCAAGCTACCTTCCACCCAGTGTAGAGCTTTATCAACCCACCTTATAAACAGTGTAGAGCTTTATCAAGCCACCTTCTAAAAAGTGAAGAGCTTTATGAAGCCACCTTCCAAACAGTGTTGAGCTTTATCAACCCTCCTTCCACCCAGTGTAGAGCTTTATCAAGCCACCTTCCATACAATATAGAGCTTTATCAATCCACCTTCCAAACGGTGTAGAGCTTTATGAAGACACCTTCCAAACAGTGTAGAGCTTTATCAAGCCACCTTCCACCCTCTGTAGAGCTTTATCAAGCCACCTTCCACCCAGTGTAGAGCTTTATCAAGCCACCTTCCACCCAGTGTAGAGCTTTATCAAGCCACCTTCCGCCCAGTGTAGAGCTTCATCAAGCCACCTTCCGCCCAGTGTAGAGCTTTATGAAGCCACCTTCCACCCAGTGCAGAGCTTTATCAAGCCACCTTCCTCCCAGTGTAGAGCTTTATCAAGCCACCTTCCATCCAATGTAGAGCTTTATCAAGCCACTTTCCACCAAGTGTAGAGCTTTATCATGCCACCTTTCACCCGGTGTAGAGCTTTATCAAGCCACCTTCCACCCAGAGTAGAGCTTTATCTAGCCACCTTCCACCCAGTTTAAAGATTTATCAAGCTTCCTTCCACCCAGTGTAGAGCTTTATCAAGCTATCTTCCACCCATAGTAGAGCTTTATCAAGCTACCTTCCACCCAGTGTAGAGCTTTATCAAGCTACCTTCCACCCAGTGTAGAGCTTTATCAAGCTATCTTCCACCCAGTGTAGAGCTTTATCAAGCTACCTTCCACGCAGTGTAGAGCTTTATGAAGCCACCTTCCACCCAGTTTAGAGCTTTACCAAGCCTCCTTCCACCCAGTGTAGAGCTTTATCAAGCTATCTTCCACCTAGTGTATAGCTTCATCAAGCTGCCTTCCACGCAGTGTAGAGCTTTATGAAGCCACCTTCCACCCAGTTTAGAGCTTTACCAAGCCTCCTTCCACCCAGTGTAGAGCTTTATCAAGGCACCTTCCTCCCAGTGTAGATCTTTATTAAGCCACCTTCCACCCAGTGTAGAGCTTTATCATGCCACCTTCCACCCAGTGTAGAGCTTTATCAAGTCACTTTCCCAACATTGTAGAGCTTTATCAAGCCACCTTCCACCCAGTGTAGAGGTTTATCAAGCCACCTTCCACCCAGTGTAGAGCTTTATCAAGCCACCTTCCACCCAGTGTAGAGCTTTATCAAGCCACCTTCCACCCAGTGTAGAGGTTTATCAAGCCACCTTCCACCCAGTGTAGAGCTTTACAAAGCCACCTTCCACGAGGTGTAGAGCCTCATCAAGCCACCTTCCACCCAGTGTAGAGCTTTATCAAGCCACCTTGCATCCAGTGTAGAGCTTTATCAAGCCGCCTTCCACCCAGTGTAGAGCTTTATCAAGCCACCTTCCACCCCGTCTAGAGCTTTATCAAGCAACCTTCCACCCAGTGTAGAGCCTTATCAAGCCACCTTCCACCCAGTGTAGAGCTTTATCAAACAACCTTCCACCCAGTGTAGAGCTTTATCAAGCCACCTTCCACCCAGTGTAGAGCTTTACCAAGTAACCTTCCACCCAGTTTAGAGCTTTATCAAGCCACCTTGCACCTAGTGTAGAGTTTTATCAAGCCACCTTCAACCCAATGTAGAGCTTTATCAAGCCACCTTCCACCCAGTGTAGAGCTTTATCAAGCCACCTTCCAAACAGTGTAGAGCTTTATCAAGCCACTTCCCACCCATTGTAGAGCTTTATCAAGCTACCTTCCACCCGGTGTAGAGCTTTATCAACCCTCCTTACACACAGTGTAGAGCTTTATCAAGCCACTTTCCACCCAGTGTAGAGCCTTATCAAGCTACCTTCCACCCAGTGTAGAGCTTTATCAAGCCACCTTCTAAAAAGTGAAGAGCTTTATCAAGCCACCTTCCAAACAGTGTTGAGCTTTATCAAGCTACCTTCCTCCCAGTGTAGAGCTTTATCAAGTCACCTTCCACCCAGTGTAGAGCTTTATCAAGTCACCTTCCACCTAGTGTAGAGCTTTATCAAGCCACACTCAACCCAGTGTAGAGCTTTATCAAGCCACTTTCCACCCAGTGTAGAGCTTTTCAAGCCACCTTCCACCCAGTGTAGAGATTTATCAAGCCACTTTCCACCCAGTGTAGAGCTTTATCAACCCACCTTCCAGACAGTGTAGAGCTTTTTCAAGCCATCTTCTAAAAAGCATAGAGCTTTATTAAGCCACCTTCCATACAGTGTAGAGCTTTATCAAGCCACCTTCCAAAAAGTGTAGAGCTTTATTAAGCCACCTTCTAAAAAGTGTAGAGCTTTATTAAGCCACCTTCCAAACAGTGTAGAGCTTTATCAAGCAACCTTCCACCCAGGGTAGAGCTTTGTCAACCCAACTTCCAAACAGTGTAGAGCTTTAGCAAGCCACCTTCCAAACAGTGTAGAGCTTTATCAAGCCACCTTACAAACAGTGTAGAGCTTTATCAAGGCACTTTCCACCCGGCGTAGAGCTTTATCAAGCCACTTTCCACCTAGTGTAGAGCTTCATCAAGCCACCTTTTACCCAATGTAGAGCTTTATCAAGCCACCTTCCACCCAGAGTAGAGCTTTATCAAGCCACCTTTTACCCAGTGTAGAGCTTTATCAAGCCACCTTTTACCCAGTGTAGAGCTTTGTCAAGCCACCTTCCACCCAGTGTAGAGCTTTATCAAGCCACCTTCCAACCAGAGTAGAGCTTCATCAAGCCACCTTTTACCCAGTGTAGAGCTTTATCAAGCCACCTTTTACCCAGTGTAGAGCTTTGTCAAGCCACCTTCCACCCAGTGTAGAGCTTTATCAAGCCACCTTTTACCCAGTGTAGAGCTTTATCGAGCCACCTTCCACCCAGTGTAGAGCTTTATCGAGCCACCTTCCACCCAGAGTAGAGCTTTATCAAGCCACCTTCCACCCAGTGTAGAGCTTTATCGAGCCACCTTCCACCCAGTGTAGAGCTTTATCGAGCCACCTTCCACCCAGAGTAGAGCTTCATCAAGCCACCTTTTACCCAGTGTAGAGCTTTATCAAGCCACCTTCCAAACAGTGTGGAGCTTTATCAAGCCACCTTCCATACAATATAGAGCTTTATCAAGCCACCTTCCATACAATATAGAGCTTTATCAAGCCACCTTCCAAACAGTGTAGATCTTTATCAAGACACCTTCCAAACAGTGTAGAGCTTCATCAAGCCACCTTCCATACAATATAGAGCTTTATCAAGCCACCTTCCACCCAGTGTAGAGCTTTATCAAGCCACCTTCCACCCAGTGTAGAGCTTTATCAAGCTACCTTCCACCCAGTGTAAAGCTTTATCAAGCCACCTTCCACCCAGTGTAGAGCTTTACCAAGTAACCTTCCACCCAGTGTAGAGCTTTATCAAGACACCTTCCAACCAGTGTAGAGCTTTATCAAGCCACCTTCCACCCAGTGTAGAGCTTTATCAAGCCACCTTTCACCCAGTGTAGAGCTTTATCAAGCCACCTTCCAACCAGTGTAGAGCTTTATCAAGCCACCTCTCATTCCCATCCACCTTTCAACTTAGATTCAAAAAATCTAAATTCTAATTCCTTTGAGGTGTTACTTTGAGTCCTGGCATGTACAGGCTGGGTCATAACAACACATTCTGTGTCAATGTTCACTCTGGTGAACACTGTTCACTCTGGTGAACACTGTTCACTCTGGTGAACACTGTTCACTCTGGTGAACACTGTTCACTATTGTGAACACTGTTCACTATTGTGAACACCGTTCACTCTGGTGAACACTGTTCACTCTGGTGAACACTGTTCACTCTGGTGAACACTGTTCACTCTGGTGAACACTGTTCACTCTGGTGAACACTGTTCACTCTGGTGAACACTGTTCACTCTGGTGAACATTCGATTAATTGGTAAATTTGATTAAATAGGGTAACTGCAAGAGAGGTAAATTATCTATCGGCGAGTGTGGTAGATAATCTATCGATGTTTGGTCTATTCTATCGTAGATGAGGTAGGTAGATGAGGGAGGTAGATGAGAGAGGTAGATGAGGGAGGTAGATAAGGGAGGAAGATGAGGGAGATAGATGAGGGAGATAGATGAGGGAGGTAGATGAGGGAGGTAGATGAGGGAGGTAGATGATGGAGGTAGATGAGGGAGGTAGATGAAGGAGATAGATGAGGGAGGTAGATGAAGGAGGTAGATGAGGGAGGTACATGAAGGAGGTAGATGAGGGAGGTAGATGAAGGAGGTAGATGAAGGAGGTAGATGAAGGAGGTAGATGAGGGAGGTAGATGAGGGAGGTAGATGATGGAGGTAGATGATGGAGGTAGATGAGGGAGGTAGATGAGGGAGATAGATGAGGGAGGTAGATGAGGGAGGTAGATGATTGAGGTAGATGAGGGAGGTAGATGAGGGAGGTAGATGAGGGAGGTAGATGAAGGAGGTACATGAGGGAGGTAGATGAGGGAGATAGATGAGGGAGGTAGATGAGGGAGGTAGATGATTGAGGTAGATGAGGGAGGTAGATGATTGAGGTAGATGAGGGAGGTAGATGATTGAGGTAGATGAGGGAGGTAGATGAGGGAGGTAGATGAGGGAGATAGATGAGGGAGGTAGATGAAGGAGCTAGATGAGGGAGGTAGATGAGGGAGGTAGATGAAGGAGGTAGATGAGGGAGGTAGATGATGGAGATAGATGAGGGAGGTAGATGAAGGAGGTAGATGAGGGAGGTAGATGAAGGAGGTAGATGATGGAGGTAGATGAAGGAGGTAGATGAAGGAGGTAGATGAGGGAGGTAGATGAAGGAGGTAGATGATGGAGGTAGATGAGGGAGGTAGATGAAGGAGGTAGATGAGGGAGGTAGATGAAGGAGGTAGATGATGGAGGTAGATGAAGGAGGTAGATGAGGGAGGTAGATGAAGGAGGTAGATGAGGGAGGTAGATGAGGGAGGTAGATGAGGGAGGTAGATGAGGGAGGTAGATGAAGGAGGTAGATGAGGGAGGTAGATGAAGGAGGTAGATGAGGGAGGTAGATGAAGGAGGTAGATGAGGGAGGTAGATGAAGGAGGTAGATGAAGGAGGTAGATGAAGGAGGTAGATGAGGGAGGTAGATGAGGGAGGTAGATGAGGGAGATAGATGAGGGAGGTAGATGAGGGAGATAGATGAGGGAGGTAGATGAGGGAGATAGATGAGGGAGGTAGATGAGGGAGGTAGATGAGGGAGGTAGATGAGGGAGGTAGATGAGGGAGGTACATGAAGGAGGTAGATGAGGGAGGTAGATGAGGGAGGTAGATGAGGGAGGTAGATAAGGGAGGTAGATTAGGTCAGGTAGATGAGAGAGGTAGATGAGGGAGGTAGATGAGGGAGGTAGATAAGGGAGGTAGATTAGGTCAGGTAGATGAGAGAGGTAGATGAGGGAGGTAGATGAGGGAGGTAGATGAGGGAGGTAGATGAGGGAGGTAGATGAGGTCAGGTAGATGATGGAGGTAGATGAGGGAGGTAGATGAGGTCAGGTAGATGATGGAGGTAGATGAGGGAGGTAGATGAGGGAGGTAGATGAGGGAGGTAGATGAGGGAGGTAGATGTGGTCAGGTAGATGATGGAGGTAGATGAGGGAGGTAGATGAGGGAGGTAGATGAGGGAGGTAGATGAGGGAGGTAGATGAGGGAGGTAGATGAGGTCAGGTAGATGAGGGAGGTAGATGAGGGAGGTAGATGAGGGAGGTAGATGAGG
>NC_091383.1:2547015-2549515 GCF_038502225.1 Cherax quadricarinatus
GGTCACTGTGACCACCTGTGTTATTTTGGGTCACTGTGACCACCAGATGTGTGTTATTGCGGGTCACTGTGACCACCGGATATGTGTTACTGTGGGTCACTGTGACCACCTGTGTTATTGTGGGTCACTGTGACCACCAGATGTGTGTTATTGTGGGTCACTGTGACCACCTGTGTTATTGTGGGTCACTGTGACCAACAGATGTGTGTTATTACGGGACACTGTGACCACCTGTGTTATTGTGGGTCACTGTGACCACCTGTGTTATTGTAGGTCACTGTGACCACCAGATGTGTGTTATTGCGGGTCACTGTGACCACCTGTGTTATTGTGGGTCACTGTGACCACCTGATGTGTGTTATTTGTGTGTCACTGTGACCACCTGTGTTATTGCGGGTCACTGTGACCACCTGATGTGTGTTATTGCGGGTCACTGTGACCACCAGATGTGTGTTATTGTGGGTCACTGTGACCACCTGTGTTATTGTGGGTCACTGTGACCACCTGTGTTATTGTGGGTCACTGTGACCACGTGATGTGTGTTATTGTGGGTCACTATGACCACCAGATGTGTGTTATTGTGGGTCACTGTGACCACCTGTGTTATTGAGGGTCACTGTGACCACCAGATGTATGTTATTGTGGGTCACTGTGACCACCTGTGTTATTGTGGGTCACTGTGACCACCAGATGTGTATTATTGTGGGTCACTGTGACCACCTGTGTTATTGTGGGTCACTGTGACCACCTGATGTGTGTTATTGTGGGTCACTATGACCACCAGATGTGTGTTATTGTTGGTCACTGTGACCACCTGTGTTATTGTGGGTCACTATGACCACCAGATGTGTGTTATTGCGGGTCACTATGACCACCAGATGTCTGTTATTGTGGGTCACTGTGACCACCTGTGTTATTGTGGGTCACTGTGACCACCAGATGTGTGTTATTGCGGGTCACTATGACCACCAGATGTGTGTTATTGCGGGTCACTGTGACCACCACATGTGTGTTATTTTGGGTCACTGTGACCACCAGATGTGTGTTATTGTGGGTCACTGTGACCACCTGTGTTATTGTGGGTCACTGTGACCACCTGATGTGTGTTATTGTGGGTCACTGTGACCACTTGTGTTATTGTGGGTCACTGTGACCACTTGTGTTATTGTGGGTCACTGTGACCACCTGATGTGTGTTATTGCGGGTCACTGTGACCACCTGTATTATTGCGGGTCACTGTGACCACCTGATGTGTGTTATTGCGGGTCACTGTGACCACCAGATGTGTTATTGTGGGTCACTGTGACCACCTGTGTTATTGTGGGTCACTGTGACCACCAGATGTGTGTTATTGTGGGTCACTGTGACCAGCTGTGTCATTGTGGGTCACTGTGACCACCTGATGTGTGTTATTGCAAGTCACTGTGACCACCTGTGTTATTGCGGGTCACTGTGACCACCTGTGTTACTGTGGGTCACTGTGACCACCTGATGTGTGTTATTGTGGGTCACTGTGACCACCTGTGTTATTGTGGGTCACTGTGACCACCAGATGTGTGTTATTGTAGGTCACTGTGAGCACCAGATGTGTGTTATTGCGGGTCACTGTGACCACCAGATGTGTGTTATTGTAGGTCACTGTGACCACCAGATGTGTGTTATTGTAGGTCACTGTGACCACCAGATGTGTGTTATTGTAGGTCACTGTGACCACCAGATGTGTGTTATTGTAGGTCACTGTGACCACCAGATGTGTGTTGTTGTGCGTGATGGAGTACTAGTACTACCAACACTACCACTACCAGCACTACCACTACCACTACCAACACTACCACTACCAGCACTACCACTACCAACACTACCACTACCAACACTACCACTACCAACACTACCACTACCAACACTACCACTACCAACACTACCACTACCAACGCTACCACTACCAACACTACCACTACCAACACTACCACTACCAACACTACCACTACCAACACTACCACTACCAACACTACCACTACCAGCACTACCACTACCAACACTACCACTACCAACACTACCACTACCAACACTACCACTACCAACACTACCACTACCAACACTACCACTACCAACACTACCACAACCAACATTACCACTACCAACACTACCACTACCAACACTACCACTACCAACACTACCACTACCAACACTACCACTACCAACACTACCACTACCAACACTACCACTACCAGCACTACCACTACCAACACTACCACTACCAACACTACCACTACCAACATTACCACTACCAACACTACCACTACCAGCACTACCACTACCAACACTACCACTACCAACACTACCACTACCAACACTACCACAACCAACACTACCACTACCAACACTACCACTACCAACACTACCACTACCAACACTACCACTACCAACACTACCACTACCAGCACTACCACTACCAACGCTACCACTACCAACACTACCACTACCAGCACTACCACTACCA
>NC_091383.1:2554515-2557015 GCF_038502225.1 Cherax quadricarinatus
TTGTGTTCAACCTCGTGAATAACAGTGTGTAGGGGCCAGGGTATTGTGTTCAACCTCGTGAATAACAGTGTGTAGGGGTTAGGGTATTGTGTTCAACCTCGTGAATAACAGTGTGTAGGGGCCAGGGTATTGTGTTCAACCTCGTGAATAACAGTGTGTAGGTGTTAGGGTATTGTGTTCAACCTCGTGAATAACAGTGTGTAGGGGCCAGGGTATTGTGTTCAACCTCGTGAATAACAGTGTGTAGGGGCCAGGGTATTGTGTTCAACCTCTTGAATAACAGTGTGTAGGGGCCAGGGTATTGTGTTCAACCTCGTGAATAACAGTGTGTAGGGGCCAGGGTATTGTGTTCAACCTCGTGAATAACAGTGTGTAGGGGCCAGGGTATTGTGTTCAACCTCGTGAATAACAGTGTGTAGGGGTTAGGGTATTGTGTTCAACCTCGTGAATAACAGTGTGTAGGGGCCAGGGTATTGTGTTCAACCTCGTGAATAACAGTGTGTAGGTGTTAGGGTATTGTGTTCAACCTCGTGAATAACAGTGTGTAGGGGCCAGGGTATTGTGTTCAACCTCGTGAATAACAGTGTGTAGGGGCCAGGGTATTGTGTACAACCTCGTGAATAACAGTGTGTAGGGGCCAGGGTATTGTGTTCAACCTTGTGAATAACAGTGTGTAGGGGCCAGGGTATTGTGTACAACCTCGTGAATAACAGTGTGTAGGGGCCAGGGTATTGTGTTCAACCTCGTACCTTGCATCGTCTCTGTTAGAGACATTTCGATGCTCATTCAAGCGGACTGCAAGACCTCTGCCTGTCTCGCCTACATATTTCTTGGAACAGAACCCACAAGGGATAGTGTAGACGCCTGCTGTAGAAGTTAGAGGTGTGGGGCTGCGTTTCGTAGTGAGGTCTTTGATAGAGGATGTGATGTTACTCATAGCAAGTGCCCGGCGAGTATTCGTGGCAACACCGCCACATGGGAGTACTATGAACTGCTTAGGGGGCTGTTCCATGGGCGGTTTGTTGAGGATAGCTTGTGCCTTGAGTCTGCAATCTCGGATGAAGAAAGATGGGAACTGAAGACGTGTAAAGGCTTGTGTTATGTGAGTACATTCTTCTTCTAGAAGACAAGAGCTGGAGATGCGAAGAGCTCTCAAGAAGAAGCCGATGAGGACTCCTCTCTTAGTGCTGGTGTCTTGGTGTGAATAAAAGTGTATAAGACCGTCCTTGTTGGTAGGTTCTCTATACACTTAGAAGAGAAGTTTGTCACTGTCGGGAGATCTGCACAGTAGAACGTCGAGGAAAGCAAGTTCACCATCGTTTTCGAACTCAAGTATAAACTTAATTGATGGTTCAACTGCAGTGATCTTGAGAGTAAGACACATGTGCAACATCTGGGTATCTTTATTGTAGACGTTTCGCCATCCAGTGGCTATATCAATACAAATTCCAGGACATAACTTGAAGACAGTAGAACTATATACAGAAGAAGAGGTAATCAGTCCCTCAACCTAGCAGTAGGTACGAACACCATATATTATATACCATTCGTATGCAGTGATCTTGTTGAGAAGGACCTGGATATCGAGACGTCTCGAACAGAAAACCCATATACCATCAACGTATCTTAGCCAGGTTGGGAATGAGGGTGAGGAATTTCTCAGAAGAGGTTGGCAAGCACATTACCATCCCAAAACACTGTTTGTAGCACCTGTCCTGATACTTGAAGTGGAAATTAACACAGAGTTCCACTAGATGGATGAAATCTAGAAGAGGGAAAGTGAGGTCGTGGTTATAGTGTCTGCTGACGTGTCTCTCTAACCCAACATTGTGAATGTTAGTGTGTAGGGGCCAGGGTATTGTGTTTAACATTGTGAATGTTAGTGTGTAGGGGCCAGGGTATTGTGTTTAACATTGTGAATGTTAGTGTGTAGGGGCCAGGGTATTGTGTTCAACATTGTGAATGTTAGTGTGTAGGGGCCAGGGTATTGTGTTCAACATTGTGAATGTTAGTGTGTAGGGGCCAGGGTATTGTGTTCAACATTGTGAATGTTAGTGTGTAGGGGCCAGGGTATTGTGTTCAACATTGTGAATGTTAGTGTGTAGGGGCCAGGGTATTGTGTTCAACATTGTGAATGTTAGTGTGTAGGGGCCAGGGTATTGTGTTCAACATTGTGAATGTTAGTGTGTAGGGGCCAGGGTATTGTGTTCAACATTGTGAATGTTAGTGTGTAGGGGCCAGGGTATTGTGTTCAACATTGTGAATGTTAGTGTGTAGGGGCCAGGGTATTGTGTTCAACATTGTGAATGTTAGTGTGTAGGGGCCAGGGTATTGTGTTCAACATTGTGAATGTTAGTGTGTAGGGGCCAGGGTATTGTGTTCAACATTGTGAATGTTAGTGTGTAGGGGCCAGGGTATTGTGTTCAACATTGTGAATGTTAGTGTGTAGGGGCCAGGGTATTGTGTTCAACATTGTGAATGTTAGTGTGTAGGGGCCAGG
>NC_091383.1:2562015-2572015 GCF_038502225.1 Cherax quadricarinatus
GCTTCCTTGTGGAACACTTGCCCCAATAGGATGTCTTGCTGATTCCATTCCATTGAGAACTACACTTAGAGATCTACCATAAAGGTAATCACTGAGGAGACGTAGTGTAGAGCCTGCAATTCCCAGTGTTTACAGTTTTGCTAAGAGGTCCTGGTGCCACACTTGTTCGAAATCACCAGCAATGTCCAGTGCTACCACATCTCTCTCTCTCTCTCTCTCTCTCTCTCTCTCTCTCTCTCTCTCTCTCTCTCTCTCTCTCTCTCTCTCTCTCTGACTTCAGAGTTTAAACGGTCCTATGGACTGTAACATCCTCACTCATCCTTCAGAGTGCAGGTACTGTACTTCCCACCTCCAGGACTGTAACATCCTCACTCATCCTTCAGAATACAGGTACTGTACTTCCCACCTCCAGCACTGTAATATCCTCACTCATCCTTCAGAGTACAGGTACTGTACTTCCCACCTCCAGCACTGTAATATCATCACTCATCCTTCAGAGTACAGGTACTGTACTTCCCACCTCCAGCACTGTAATATCCTCACTCATCCTTCAGAGTACAGGCACTGTACTTCCCACCTCCAGGACTGTAATATCCTCACTCATCCTTCAGAGTACAGGTACTGTACTTCCCACCTCCAGGACTGTAACATCCTCATTCATCCTTCAGAGTGCAAGCACTGTACTTCCCACCTCCAGGACTGTAGCATCCTCACTCATCCTTCAGAGTACAGGTACTGTACTTCCCACCTCCAGGACTGTAACATCCTCACTCATCCTTCAGAGTACAGGTACTGTACTTCCCACCTCCAGGACTGTAACATTCTCACTCATCCTTCAGAGTACAAGTACTGTACATCCCACCTCCAGGACTGTAACATTCTCATTCATCCTTCAGAGTGCAAGCACTGTACTTCCCACCTCCAGGACTGTAACATCCTCATTCATCCTTCAGAGTACAGGCACTGTACTTCCCACCTCCAGGACTGTAGCATCCTCACTCATCCTTCAGAGTACAGGTACTGTACATCCCACCTCCAGGACTGTAACATCCTCACTCATCCTTCAGAGTACAGGTACTGTACTTCCCACCTCCAGGACTGTAACATCCTCACTCATCCTTCAGAGTACAGGTACTGTACTTCCCACCTCCAGGACTGTAACATCCTCACTCATCCTTCAGAGTACAGGTACTGTACTTCCCACCTCCAGGACTGTAACATCCTCACTCATCCTTCAGAGTACAGGTACTGTACTTCCCACCTCCAGGACTGTAACATCCTCACTCATCCTTCAGAGTACAGGTACTGTACTTCCCACCTCCAGGACTGTAACATTCTCATTCATCCTTCAGAGTACAGGTACTGTACTTCCCACCTCCAGGACTGTAGCATCCTCACTCATCCTTCAGAGTACAGGTACTGTACTTCCCGCCTCCAGGACTGTAACATCCTCACTCATCCTTCAGATTACAGGTACTGTACTTCCCACCTCCAGGACTGTAACATCCTCACTCATCCTTCAGAGTACAGGTACTGTACTTCCCGCCTCCAGGACTGTAACATCCTCACTCATCCTTCAGATTACAGATACTGTACTTCCCACCTCCAGGACTGTAACATCCTCACTCATCCTTCAGAGTACAGGTACTGTACTTCCCACCTCCAGGACTGTAACATCCTCACTCATCCTTCAGAGTACAGGTACTGTACTTCCCACCTCCAGGACTGTAACATCCTCACTCATCCTTCAGAGTACAAGTACTGTACTTCCCACCTCTAGGACTGTAACATCCTCACTCATCCTTCAGAGTACAGGTACTGTACTTCCCACCTCCAGGACTGTAATATCCTCACTCATCCTTCAGAGTACAGGTACTGTACTTCCCACCTCCATGACTGTAACATCCTCACTCATCCTTCAGAGTACAGGTACTGTACTTCCCACCTCCAGGACTGTAACATCCTCACTCATCCTTCAGAGTACAGGTACTGTACTTCCCACCTCCAGGACTGTAATATCCTCACTCATCCTTCAGATTACAGGTACTGTACTTCCCACCTCCAGGACTGTAACATCCTCACTCATCCTTCAGAGTACAGGTACTGTACTTCCCACCTCCAGGACTGTAACATCCTCACTCATCCTTCAGAGTACAGGTACTGTACTTCCCACCTCTAGGACTGTAACATCCTCACTCATCCTTCAGAGTACAGGTACTGTACTTCCCACCTCCAGGACTGTAACATCCTCACTCATCCTTCAGAATACAGGTACTGTACTTCCCACCTCCAGGACTGTAACATCCTCACTCATCCTTCAGAGTACAGGTACTGTACTTCCCACCTCTAGGACTGTAACATCCTCACTCATCCTTCAGAGTACAGGCACTGTACTTCCCACCAGGACTGTAACATCCTCACTCATCCTTCAGAGTACAGGTACTGTACTTCCCACCTCCAGGAGTGTAACATCCTCGCTCATCCTTCAGAGTACAGGTACTGTACTTCCCACCTCCAGGATTGTAATATCCTCACTCATCCTTCAGAGTACAGGTACTGTACTTCCCTCCTCCAGGACTGTAGCATCCTCACTCATCCTTCGGAGTACAGGTACTGTACTTCCCACCTCCAGGACTGTAACATCCTCACTCATCCTTCAGAGTACAGGTACTGTACTTCCCACCTCCAGGACTGTAACATCCTCACTCATCCTTCAGAGTACAGGTACTGTACTTCCCACCTCCAGGACTGTAACATCCTCACTCATCCTTCAGAGTACAGGTACTGTACTTCCCACCTCCAGGACTGTAACATCCTCACTCATCCTTCAGAGTACAGGTACTGTACTTCCCACCTCCAGGACTGTAACATCCTCACTCATCCTTCAGAGTGCTGGTACTGTACTTCCCACCTCCAGGACTGTAACATCCTCACTCATCCTTCAGAGTACAGGTACTGTACTTCCCACCTCCAGGAGTGTAACATCCTCGCTCATCCTTCAGAGTACAGGTACTGTACTTCCCACCTCCAGGACTGTAACATCCTCACTCATCCTTCAGAGTACAGGTACTGTACTTCCCACCTCCAGGACTGTAACATCCTCACTCATCCTTCAGAGTGCTGGTACTGTACTTCCCACCTCCAGGACTGTAACATCCTCACTCATCCTTCAGAGTACAGGTACTGTACTTCCCACCTCCAGGACTGTAACATCCTCACTCATCCTTCAGAGTACAGGTACTGTACTTCCCACCTCCAGGACTGTAACATCCTCACTCATCCTTCAGAGTGCAGGTACTGTACTTCCCACCTCCAGGACTGTAACATCCTCGCTCATCCTTCAGAGTACAGGTACTGTACTTCCCACCTCCAGGACTGTAACATCCTCACTCATCCTTCAGAGTACAGGTACTGTACTTCCCACCTCCAGGACTGTAACATCCTCACTCATCCTTCAGAGTGCTGGTACTGTACTTCCCACCTCCAGGACTGTAACATCCTCACTCATCCTTCAGAGTACAGGTACTGTACTTCCCACCTCCAGGACTGTAACATCCTCACTCATCCTTCAGAGTACAGGTACTGTACTTCCCACCTCCAGGACTGTAACATCCTCACTCATCCTTCAGAGTACAGGTACTGTACTTCCCACCTCCTGGACTGTAACATCCTCACTCATCCTTCAGAGTGCTGGTACTGTACTTCCCACCTCCAGGACTGTAACATCCTCACTCATCCTTCAGAGTACAGGTACTGTACTTCCCACCTCCAGGACTGTAACATCCTCACTCATCCTTCAGAGTACAGGTACTGTACTTCCCACCTCCAGGACTGTAACATCCTCACTCATCCTTCAGAGTACAGGTACTGTACTTCCCACCTCCAGGACTGTAACATCCTCACTCATCCTTCAGAGTACAGGTACTGTACTTACCACCTCCAGGACTGTAACATCCTCACTCATCCTTTAGAGTACAGGTACTGTACTTCCCACCTCCAGGACTGTAGCATCCTCACTCATCCTTCAGAGTACAGGTACTGTACTTCCCTCCTCCAGGACTGTAACATCCTCACTCATCCTTCAGAGTACAGGTACTGTACTTCCCACCTCCAGGACTGTAACATCCTCACTCATCCTTCAGAGTACAGGTACTGTACTTCCCACCTCCAGGACTGTAACATCCTCACTCATCCTTCAGAGTACAGGTACTGTACTTCCCACCTCCAGGACTGTAACATCTTCACTCATCCTTCAGAGTACAGGTACTGTACTTCCCACCTCCAGGACTGTAACATCCTCACTCATCCTTCAGAGTACAGGTACTGTACTTCCCACCTCCAGGACTGTAACATCCTCACTCATCCTTCAGAGTACAGGTACTGTACTTCCCACCTCCAGGACTGTAACATCCTCACTCTTCCTTCAGAATACAGGCACTGCACTTCCCACCTCCAGGACTGTAACATCCTCACTCATCCTTCAGAGTACAGGTACTGTACTTCCCTCCTCCAGGACTGTAACATCCTCACTCATCCTTCAGAGTACAGTTACTGTACTTCCCACCTCCAGGACTGTAACATCCTCACTCATCCTTCAGAGTACAGGTACTGTACTTCCCACCTCCAGGACTGTAACATCCTCACTCATCCTTCAGAGTACAGGTACTGTACTTCCCACCTCCAGGACTGTAACATCCTCACTCATCCTTCAGAGTACAGGTACTGTACTTCCCACCTCCAGGACTGTAACATCCTCACTCATCCTTCAGAGTACAGGTACTGTACTTCCCACCTCCAGGACTGTAACATCCTCACTCATCCTTCAGAGTACAGGTACTGTACTTCCCACCTCCAGGACTGTAACATCCTCACTCATCCTTCAGAGTACAGGTACTGTACTTCCCACCTCCAGGACTGTAACATCCTCACTCATCCTTCAGAGTACAGGCACTGTACTTCCCACCTCCAGGACTGTAACATCCTCACTCATCCTTCAGAGTACAGGTACTGTACTTCCCACCTCCAGGACTGTAACATCCTCACTCATCCTTCAGAGTACAGGTACTGTACTTCCCACCTCCAGGACTGTAACATCCTCACTCATCCTTCAGAGTACAGGTACTGTACTTCCCACCTCCAGGACTGTAACATCCTCACTCATCCTTCAGAGTACAGGTACTGTACTTCCCACCTCCAGGACTGTAACATCCTCACTCATCCTTCAGAGTACAGGTACTGTACTTCCCACCTCCAGGACTGTAACATCCTCACTCATCCTTCAGAGTACAGGTACTGTACTTCCCACCTCCAGGACTGTAACATCCTCACTCATCCTTCAGAGTACAGGTACTGTACTTCCCACCTCCAGGACTGTAACATCCTCACTCATCCTTCAGAGCACAGGTACTGTACTTCCCACCTCCAGCACTGTAACATCCTCACTCATCCTTCTGAGTACAGGTACTGTACTTCCCACCTCCAGGACTGTAACATCCTCACTCATCCTTCAGAGCACAGGTACTGTACTTCCCACCTCCAGCACTGTAACATCCTCACTCATCCTTCAGAGTACAGGTACTGTACTTCCCACCTCCAGGACTGTAACATCCTCACTCATCCTTCAGAGCACAGGTACTGTACTTCCCACCTCCAGCACTGTAACATCCTCACTCATCCTTCAGAGTACAGGTACTGTACTTCCCACCTCCAGGACTGTAACATCCTCACTCATCCTTCAGAGTACAGGTACTGTACTTCCCACCTCCAGGACTGTAACATCCTCACTCATCCTTCAGAGTACAGGTACTGTACTTCCCACCTCCAGGACTGTAACATCCTCACTCATCCTTCAGAGTACAGGTACTGTACTTCCCACCTCCAGGACTGTAACATCCTCACTCATCCTTCAGAGTACAGGTACTGTACTTCCCACCTCCAGGACTGTAACATCCTCACTCATCCTTCAGAGTACAGGTACTGTACTTCCCACCTCCAGGACTGTAACATCCTCACTCATCCTTCAGAGTACAGGTACTGTACTTCCCACCTCCAGGACTGTAACATCCTCACTCATCCTTCAGAGTACAGGTACTGTACTTCCCACCTCCAGGACTGTAACATCCTCACTCATCCTTCAGAGTACAGGTACTGTACTTCCCACCTCCAGGACTGTAACATCCTCACTCATCCTTCAGAGTACAGGTACTGTACTTCCCACCTCCAGGACTGTAACATCCTCACTCATCCTTCAGAGTACAGGTACTGTACTTCCCACCTCCAGCACTGTAACATCCTCACTCATCCTTCAGAGTACAGGTACTGTACTTCCCACCTCCAGGACTGTAACATCCTCACTCATCCTTCAGAGTACAGGTACTGTACTTCCCACCTCCAGGACTGTAACATCCTCACTCATCCTTCAGAGTACAGGTACTGTACTTCCCACCTCCAGGACTGTAACATCCTCACTCATCCTTCAGAGTACAGGTACTGTACTTCCCACCTCCAGGACTGTAACATCCTCACTCATCCTTCAGAGTACAGGTACTGTACTTCCCACCTCCAGGACTGTAACATCCTCACTCATCCTTCAGAGTACAGGTACTGTACTTCCCACCTCCAGGACTGTAACATCCTCACTCATCCTTCAGAGTACAGGTACTGTACTTCCCACCTCCAGGACTGTAACATCCTCACTCATCCTTCAGAGTACAGGTACTGTACTTCCCACCTCCAGGACTGTAACATCCTCACTCATCCTTCAGAGTACAGGTACTGTACTTCCCACCTCCAGGACTGTAACATCCTCACTCATCCTTCAGAGTACAGGCACTGTACTTCCCACCTCCAGGACTGTAACATCCTCACTCATCCTTCAGAGTACAGGTACTGTAACATGAATCAAGATATGTCTCCACAGACTCCTCAGTCCACCAGTCATGTTATTCACCTCATCAATTCCATAATTCACTTTATCATTCATAGACACATCTGCTGACACGTCCCAAATATCTGAATACATTCTCTTCCTCCATATTCTCTCCCTCTAATATCTTATCCACTCTTTTATTCTCTATATTTATTGAACCTCTCATCATCTTACTCTTTCCTATGTTCACTTATAATTTCCATCTTTTACATATATACTAAATTCATCCACCAACCTCTGCAACTTGTCTTCAGAATCTGCCAAAAGCACAGTGTCATCAGCAAAAAGCAACTGTGACAACTCCCACTTTGTGTTAGATTCTTTATCTTTTAACCTCACACCTCTTGTGTGTAACACCCAGGTTATCCTGGCTGGCTAACACTCCCTACCCCAGGGTTATCCTGTCTGGCTAACACTCCCTACCCCAGGTTATCCTGGCTGGCTAACACTCCCTACCCCAGGGTTATCCTGTCTGGCTAACACTCCCTACCCCAGGTTATCCTGGCTGGCTAACACTCCCTACCCCAGGTTATCCTGTCTGGCTAACACTCCCTACCTCAGGTTATCCTGGTTGGCTAACACTCCTTACCCCAGGTTATCCTGTCTGGCTAACACTCCCTACCCCAGGTTATCCTGTCTGGCTAACACTCCCTACCTCAGGTTATCCTGGTTGGCTAACACTCCTTACCCCAGGTTATCCTGGCTGGCTAACACTCCCTACCCCAGGTTATCCTGTCTGGCTAACACTCCCTACCTCAGGTTATCCTGGTTGGCTAACACTCCTTACCCCAGGTTATCCTGTCTGGCTAACACTCCCTACCCCAGGTTATCCTGGTTGGCTAACACTCCTTACCCCAGGTTATCCTGGCTGGCTAACACTCCCTACCCCAGGTTATCCTGTCTGGCTAACACTCCCTACCCCAGGTTATCCTGGCTGGCTAACACTCCCTACCCCAGGTTATCCTGTCTGGCTAACACTCCCTACCCCAGGTTATCCTGGCTGGCTAACACTCCCTACCCCAGGTTATCCTGTCTGGCTAACACTCCCTACCCCAGGTTATCCTAGCTGGCTAACACTCCTTACCCCAGGTTATCCTGGCTGGCTAACACTCCCTACCCCAGGTTATCCTGTCTGGCTAACACTCCCTACCCCAGGTTATCCTGGCTGGCTAACACTCCCTACCCCAGGTTATCCTGGCTGGCTAACACTCCCTACTCCAGGTTATCCTGGCTGGCTAACACTCCCTACCCCAGGTTATCCTGGCTGGCTAACACTCCCTACTCCAGGTTATCCTGGCTGGCTAACACTCCCTACCCCAGGTTATCCTGGCTGGCTAACACTCCCTACCCCAGGTTATCCTGTCTGGCTAACACTCCCTTCCCCAGGTTATCCTGGCTGGCTAACACTCCCTACCCCAGGTTATCCTGCCTGGCTAACACTCCCTACCCCAGGTTATCCTGTCTGGCTAACACTCCCTACCCCAGGTTATCCTGGCTGGCTAACACTCCCTACCCCAGGTTATCCTGCCTGGCTAACACTCCCTACCCCAGGTTATCCTGTCTGGCTAACACTCCCTACCCCAGGTTATCCTGTCTGGCTAACACTCCCTACCCCAGGTTATCCTGTCTGGCTAACACTCTCTACCCCAGGTTATCCTGTCTGGCTAACACTCCCTACCCCAGGTTATCCTGTCTGGCTAACACTCCCTACCCCAGGTTATCCTGTCTGGGTAACACTCCCTACCCCAGGTTATCCTGGCTGGCTAACACTCCCTACCCCAGGTTATCCTGCCTGGCTAACACTCCCTACCCCAGGTTATCCTGGTTGGCTAACACTCCTTACCCCAGGTTATCCTGTCTGGCTAACACTCCCTACCCCAGGTTATCCTGTCTGGCTAACACTCCCTACCCCAGGTTATCCTGTCTGGCTAACACTCCCTACCCCAGGTTATCCTGTCTGGCTAACACTCCCTACCCCAGGTTATCCTGTCTGGCTAACACTCCCTACCCCAGGTTATCCTGTCTGGCTAACACTCCCTACCCCAGGTTATCCTGGTTGGCTAACACTCCCTACCCCAGGTTATCCTGTCTGGCTAACACTCCCTACCCCAGGTTATCCTGGTTGGCTAACACTCCCTACCCCAGGTTATCCTGTCTGGCTAACACTCCCTACCCCAGGTCATCCTGTCTGGCTAACACTCCCTACTCCAGGTTATCCTGGTTGGCTAACACTCCCTACCCCAGGTTATCCTGTCTGGCTAACCCTCCGGAGTTAGAAACCCTAACATAACATTCTCTTATCCCAATTTTTCCCAAAAACTGATATTCAATGTCTTCAACCTAACTTTAAATTAACAAGATTTCTGATAGCTGGGATCAACTTTAAATTAATCCCAGCTATCAGCTATCTCACTGAGTCTGACAGTCTAAGAAAGATCGATATTGTCCTGTTTATATACAGGAAACATTAAAGGTATCTCTATCTCTATCTTTCTACAGATGTAGACTGAATACTCGAGGGCTCTAAGCTGAGTTGATAGCGCACCTCTCCTGGGAGGATGAATGTAAGCTGACAGCTTGGACTGACTGATGGCTTGGATTTAAAGCTGACAGCTTAGAGTGACTGGTGGCTTGAATATAAGCTGACAGCTTGGACTAACTGGTGGCTTGGACATAAGCTGACAGCTTGGACTGACTGGTCACTTAGGTATAAGCTGACAGTTTGGATTGACTGGTGGTTTGGATATAAACTGACAGGTTGGAGCGGCTGGTGGCTTGAATATAAGCTGACAGCTTGGACTGACTGGTGGTTTGGATACAAGCTGACGGCTTCTATTGATTGGTGGCTTGGATTTAAAACTGACAGCTTGGATTGACTGACTGGTGGCTTGGCTATAAGCTGACAGCTTGGACTGACTGGTGGTTTGGATACAAGCTGACAGCTTCTATTGATTGGTGGCTTGGATTTAAAACTGACAGCTTGGATTGACTGACTGGTGGCTTGGCTATAAGCTGACAGCTTGGACTGACTGGTGGTTTGGATACAAGCTGACAGCTCCTATTGATTGGTGG
>NC_091383.1:2577015-2724515 GCF_038502225.1 Cherax quadricarinatus
TTTAATAAGTACTACCCGTCCTTGAATGCAAGTGGATACCCAGACTCTCCTCGTCTCCTGCAGGTGGATACCCAGACTCTCCTCGTCTCCTGCAGGTGGACACCCAGACTATCCTCGTCTCCTGCAGGTGGACACCCAGACTATCCTCGTCTCCTGCAGGTGGACACCCAGACTCTCCTCGTCTCCTGCAGGTGGATACCCAGACTATCCTCGTCTCCTGCAGGTGGATACCCAGACTATCCTCGTCTCCTGCAGGTGGATACCCAGACTATCCTCGTCTCCTGCAGGTGGATACCCAGACTCTCCTCGTCTCCTGCAGGTGGACACCCAGACTATCCTCGTCTCCTGCAGGTGGATACCCAGACTATCCTCGTCTCCTGCAGGTGGATACCCAGACTCTCCTCGTCTCCTGCAGGTGGACACCCAGACTCTCCTCGTCTCCTGCAGGTGGACACCCAGACTATCCTCGTCTCCTGCAGGTGGATACCCAGACTATCCTCGTCTCCTGCAGGTGGACACCCAGACTATCCTCGTCTCCTGCAGGTGGACACCCAGACTCTCCTCTTCTCCTGCAGGTGGACACCCAGACTATCCTCGTCTCCTGCAGGTGGACACCCAGACTCTCCTCGTCTCCTGCAGGTGGACACCCAGACTCTCCTCGTCTCTTGCAGGTGGACACCTAGACTCTCCTCGTCTCCTGCAGGTGGATACCAAGACTCTCCTCGTCTCCTGCAGGTGGACACCCAGACTCTCCTCGTCTCCTGCAGGTGGACACCCAGACTCTCCTCGTCTCCTGCAGGTGGACACCCAGACTCTCCTCGTCTCCTGCAGGTGGACACCCAGACTCTCCTCGTCTCCTGCAGGTGGACACCCAGACTCTCCTAGTCTCCTGCAGGTGGATACCCAGACTATCCTCGTCTCCTGCAGGTGGACACCCAGACTCTCCTCGTCTCCTGCAGGTGGACACCCAGACTCTCCTCGTCTCTTGCAGGTGGACACCCAGACTCTCCTCGTCTCCTGCAGGTGGATACCAAGACTCTCCTCGTCTCCTGCAGGTGGACACCCAGACTCTCCTCGTCTCCTGCAGGTGGACACCCAGACTCTCCTCGTCTCCTGCAGGTGGACACCCAGACTCTCCTCGTCTCCTGCAGGTGGACACCCAGACTCTCCTCGTCTCCTGCAGGTGGACACCCAGACTCTCCTAGTCTCCTGCAGGTGGATACCCAGACTATCCTCGTCTCCTGCAGGTGGACACCCAGACTCTCCTCGTCTCTTGCAGGTGGACACCCAGACTCTCCTAGTCTCCTGCAGGTGGATACCCAGACTATCCTCGTCTCCTGCAGGTGGACACCCAGACTATCCTCGTCTCTTGCAGGTGGACACCCAGACTATCCTCGTCTCCTGCAGGTGGACACCCAGACTCTCCTCGTCTCCTGCAGGTGGACACCCAGACTATCCTCGTCTCTTGCAGGTGGACACCCAGACTCTCCTAGTCTCCTGCAGGTGGATACCCAGACTATCCTCGTCTCCTGCAGGTGGACACCCAGACTATCCTCGTCTCTTGCAGGTGGACACCCAGACTCTCCTAGTCTCCTGCAGGTGGATACCCAGACTATCCTCGTCTCCTGCAGGTGGACACCCAGACTCTCCTCGTCTCTTGCAGGTGGACACCCAGACTCTCCTAGTCTCCTGCAGGTGGATACCCAGACTATCCTCGTCTCCTGCAGGTGGACACCCAGACTCTCCTCGTCTCCTGCAGGTGGACACCCAGACTATCCTCGTCTCCTGCAGGTGGACACACAGACTCTCCTCGTCTCCTGCAGGTGGACACCCAGACTCTCCTCGTCTCCTGCAGGTGGATACCCAGACTATCCTCTTCTCCTGAAGGTGGATACCCAGACTATCCTCTTCTCCTGAAGGTGGATACCCAGACTCTCCTCGTCTCCTGCAGGTGGATACCCAGACTATCCTCTTCTCCTGCAGGTGGATACCCAGACTATCCTCTTCTCCTGCAGGTGGTTACCCAGACTATCCTCTTCTCCTGCAGGTGGATACCCAGACTCTCCTCGTCTCCTGCAGGTGAATACCCAGACTCTCCTCGTCTCCTGCAGGTGGATACCCAGACTATCCTCGTCTCCTGCAGGTGAATACCCAGACTCTCCTCGTCTCCTGCAGGTGGACACCCAGACTATCCTCTTCTCCTGAAGGTGGACACCCAGACTATCCTCGTCTCCTGCAGGTGGATACCCAGACTATCCTCGTCTCCTGCAGGTGGAAACCCAGACTATCCTCGTCTCCTGCAGATGGACACCCAGACTATCCTCTTCTCTTGCAGGTGGACACCCAGACTCTCCTCGTCTCCTGCAGGTGGATACCCAGACTCTCCTCGTCTCCTGCAGGTGAATACCCAGACTCTCCTCGTCTCCTGCAGGTGGATACCCAGACTCTCCTCGTCTCCTGCAGGTGGACACCCAGACTATCCTCGTCTCCTGCAGGTGGATACCCAGACTATCCTCGTCTCCTGCAGATGGACACCCAGACTATCCTCTTCTCCTGCAGGTGGATACCCAGACTCTCCTCGTCTCCTGCAGGTGGATACCCAGACTCTCCTCGTCTCCTGCAGGTGAATACCCAGACTCTCCTCGTCTCCTGCAGGTGAATACCCAGACTCTCCTCGTCTCCTGCAGGTGGATACCCAGACTATCCTCGTCTCCTGCAGGTGGATACCCAGACTCTCCTCGTCTCCTGCAGGTGGATACCCAGACTCTCCTCGTCTCCTGCAGGTGGACACCCAGACTATCCTCGTCTCCTGCAGGTGGATACCCAGACTATCCTCGTCTCCTGCAGGTGAACACCCAGACTATCCTCTTCTCCTGCAGGTGAACACCCAGACTATCCTCTTCTCCTGCAGGTGAACACCCAGACTATCCTCTTCTCCTGCAGGTGAACACCCAGACTATCCTCTTCTCCCGCAAGTGGACACCCAGACTATCCTCTTCTCCCGCAAGTGGACACCCAGACTATCCTCTTCTCCTGCAGGTGAACACCCAGACTATCCTCTTCTCCTGCAGGTGAACACCCAGACTATCCTCTTCTCCCGCAAGTGGACACCCAGAGTCTCCTCTTCTCCTGCAGGTGGACACCCAGACTATCCTCTTCTCCTGCAGGTGAACACCCAGACTATCCTCTTCTCCTGCAGGTGGACACCCAGACTATCCTCTTCTCCTGCAGGTGAACACCCAGACTATCCTCTTCTCCTGCAGGTGAACACCCAGACTATCCTCTTCTCCTGCAGGTGAACACCCAGACTATCCTCTTCTCCTGCAGGTGAACACCCAGACTATCCTCTTCTCCTGCAGGTGAACACCCAGACTATCCTCTTCTCCTGCAGGTGAACACCCAGACTATCCTCTTCTCCTGCAGGTGAACACCCAGACTATCCTCTTCTCCTGCAGGTGAACACCCAGACTCTCCTCTTCTCCTGCAGGTGAACACCCAGACTATCCTCTTCTCCTGCAGGTGGACACCCAGACTATCCTCTTCTCCTGCAGGTGAACACCCAGACTATCCTCTTCTCCTGCAGGTGAACACCCAGACTATCCTCTTCTCCCGCAAGTGGACACCCAGACTATCCTCTTCTCCCGCAAGTGGACACCCAGAATATCCTGACAATCCCCTTCTGCAGGTGGGCACCCAGACTATCCTGACTATCCCCTTCTCCTGCAGGTGGCGTGGGTGCAGGTGGACACCCAGACTATCCTGACTATCCACAAGCAGGTCATTACCAGAAACCCTAGAGTGGCACTACTCCACAACGACCACCGCACTTGGCACCTCCAGATCAAGAGTGTCAAGGAGATTGACCGTGGTTGGTACATGTGTCAGGTCAACACTGACCCTATGAGGTCACGCCAGGGATATGTTGATGTCGTAGGTGAGTCACTGGAGATCATTGATGCTTTAAAAGGAGAAATTGATGCTTATGTAATGAGACCAGTGCTCATTGAGGTCATTGATGCTCATACAAGGGTCATTGATGCTCATACAAGGGTCATTGATGCTCATACAAGGGTCATTGATGCTTACATAGGGTCATTGATGCTCATACAAGGGTCATTGATGCTTACATAGGGTCATTGATGCTCATACAATGGTCATTGATGCTTACATAGGGTCATTGATGCTCATACAAGGGTCATTGATGCTTACATAGGGTCATTGATGCTCATACAAGGGTCATTGATGCTTACATAGGGTCACTGATGCTCATACAAGGGTCATTGATGCTTACATAGGGTCATTGATGCTCATACAAGGGTCATTGATGCTTACATAGGGTCATTGATGCTCATACAAGGGTCATTGATGCTTACATAGGGTAATTGATGCTTATACAAGGGTCACTGATGCTTACATAGGGTCATTGATGCTCATACAAGGGTCATTGATGCTTACATAGGGTCATTGATGCTCATACAAGGGTCATTGATGCTTACATAGGATCCTTGATGCTTACATAGGGTCACTGATGCTTACATAGGGTCATTGATGCTTACATAGGGTCATTGATGCTCATACAATGGTCATTGATGCTTACATAGGGTCATTGATGCTTACATAGAGTCATTTATGCTCATACAAGGGTCATTGATGCTTACATAGGGTCATTGATGCTTACATAGGGTCATTGATGCTTACATAGGGTCATTGATGTTTACATAGGGTCATTGATGCTCATACAAGGGTCATTGATGCTTACATAGGGTAATTGATGCTTATACAAGGGTCATTGATGCTTACATAGGGTCATTGATGCTCATACAAGGGTCATTGATGCTTACATAGGGTCATTGATGCTCATACAAGGGTCATTGATGCTTACATAGGGTCATTGATGCTCATACAAGGGTCATTGATGCTTACATAGGGTCATTGATGCTCATACAAGGGTCATTGATGCTTACATAGGGTCATTGATGCTCATACAAGGGTCATTGATGTTTACATAGGGTCATTGATGCTTACATAGGGTCATTGATGCTTACATAGGGTCATTGATGCTTACATAGGGTCATTGATGCTCATACAATGGTCATTGATGCTTACATAGGGTCATTGATGCTTACATAGGGTCATTTATGCTCATACAAGGGTCATTGATGCTTACATAGGGTCATTGATGCTCATACAAGGGTCATTGATGCTTACATAGGGTCATTGATGCTCATACAAGGGTCATTGATGCTTACATAGGGTCATTGATGCTCATACAAGGGTCATTGATGCTTACATAGGGTCATTGATGCTTACATAGGGTCATTGATGCTCATACAAGGGTCATTGATGCTTACATAGGGTCATTGATGCTTACATAGGGTCATTGATGCTCATACAAGGGTCATTGATGCTTACATAGGGTCATTGATGCTTACATAGGGTCATTGATGCTCATACAAGGGTCATTGATGCTTACATAGGGTCATTGATGCTTACATAGGGTCATTGATGCTCATACAAGGGTCATTGATGCTTACATAGGGTCATTGATGCTTACATAGGGTCATTGATGCTCATACAAGGGTCATTGATGCTTACATAGGGTCATTGATGCTTACATAGGGTCATTGATGCTTACATAGGGTAATTGATGCTTATACAAGGGTCATTGATGCTTACATAGGGTCTCATACAAGGGTCATTGATGCTTACATAGGGTCATTGATGCTCATACAAGGGTCATTGATGCTTACATAGGGTCATTGATGCTTATACAAGGGTCATTGATGCTTACATAGGGTAATTGATGCTTATACAAGGGTCATTGATGCTTACATAGGGTCATTGATGCTTACATAGGGTCATTGATGCTTACATAGGGTAATTGATGCTTATACAAGGGTCATTGATGCTTACATAGGGTAATTGATGCTCATACAAGGGTCATTGATGCTTACATAGGGTCATTGATGCTCATACAAGGGTCATTGATGCTTACATAGGGTCATTGATGCTTATACAAGGGTCATTGATGCTTACATAGGGTAATTGATGCTTATACAAGGGTCATTGATGCTTACATAGGGTAATTGATGCTTATACAAGGGTCATTGATGCTTACATAGGGTCATTGATGCTTGTAAATGGCCATTGATGCTTATGTTCAGATTATATATATATATATATATATATATATATATATATATATATATATATATATATATATATATATATATATATATATATATATATATATATATATATATATATATATATATATATATATATATATATATATATATATATATATATATATATATATATATATATATATATATATATTAGGTCCGTTCCTCGCATCAAGAGCTTTGTTTAACCACAGTGACTTCACCTTTACAGTGCCACCTGACATCATTGACCGTGAGTCATCAGGTGACCTTACAGTGAGGGAAGGTCAGGACGTGACCTTGACCTGTAGAGCCAAGGGTCACCCTCAGCCAATCATCGTCTGGAGACGTGAAGACAATCAGGATATTCTTCCTGATCTTGGGAAGACAGGTGTGTGTACTCACCTATATGTGGTTGCAGGGGTCGAGTCATAGCTCCAGGCCCCGCCTCTGCACTGATTGCTACTGGGTCTTCTGTGTGTGTGTGTGTGTGTGTGTGTGTGTGTGTGTGTGTGTGTGTGTGTGTGTGTGTGTGTGTGTGTGTGTGTGTGTATATACGTCGTGAGATGTATGATTCTCAATGTCATATACACAGTGTGTATATATACCATGGAATGCATGTTTCTCAGCGTATATATATATATATATATATATATATATATATATATATATATATATATATATATATATATATATATATATATATATATATATATATATATATATATATATATATATATATTAGTTGGCCTGGAAGACTCTTAAAAGTCTTTGTGCTGGAAGAAGTTCCTTAAAGAGTAAACAGACGAGAGATGAGAGCATATATTCAAATGCTGCCTTCATCACTACGACCTGTTCCAGGATGGTCTTGGCATCTTCCAGACCTGTTCCAGGATGGTCTTGGCATCTTCCAGACCTGTTCCAGGATGGTCTTGGCATCTTCCAGACCTGTTCCAGGATGGTCTTGGCATCTTCCAGACCTGTTCCAGGATGGTCTTGGCATCTTCCAGACCTGTTCCAGGATGGTCTTGGCATCTTCCAGACCTGTTCCAGGATGGTCTTGGCATCTTCCAGACCTGTTCCAGGATGGTCTTGGCATCTTCCAGACCTGTTCCAGGATGGTCTTGGCATCTTCCAGACATGTTCCAGGATGGTCTTGGCATCTTCCAGACCTGTTCCAGGATGGTCTTGGCATCTTCCAGACCTGTTCCAGGATGGTCTTGGCATCTTCCAGACCTGTTCCAGGATGGTCTTGGCATCTTCCAGACCTGTTCCAGGATGGTCTTGGCATCTTCCAGACCTGTTCCAGGATGGTCTTGGCATCTTCCAGACCTGTTCCAGGATGGTCTTGGCATCTTCCAGACCTGTTCCAGGATGGTCTTGGCATCTTCCAGACCTGTTCCAGGATGGTCTTGGCATCTTCCAGACCTGTTCCAGGATGGTCTTGGCATCTTCCAGACCTGTTCCAGGATGGTCTTGGCATCTTCCAGACCTGTTCCAGGATGGTCTTGGCATCTTCCAGACCTGTTCCAGGATGGTCTTGGCATCTTCCAGACCTGTTCCAGGATGGTCTTGGCATCTTCCAGACCTGTTCCAGGATGGTCTTGGCATCTTCCAGACCTGTTCCAGGATGGTCTTGGCATCTTCCAGACCTGTTCCAGGATGGTCTTGGCATCTTCCAGACCTGTTCCAGGATGGTCTTGGCATCTTCCAGACCTGTTCCAGGATGGTCTTGGCATCTTCCAGACCTGTTCCAGGATGGTCTTGGCATCTTCCAGACCTGTTCCAGGATGGTCTTGGCATCTTCCAGACCTGTTCCAGGATGGTCTTGGCATCTTCCAGACCTGTTCCAGGATGGTCTTGGCATCTTCCAGACCTGTTCCAGGATGGTCTTGGCATCTTCCAGACCTGTTCCAGGATGGTCTTGGCATCTTCCAGACCTGTTCCAGGATGGTCTTGGCATCTTCCAGACCTGTTCCAGGATGGTCTTGGCATCTTCCAGACCTGTTCCAGGATGGTCTTGGCATCTTCCAGACCTGTTCCAGGATGGTCTTGGCATCTTCCAGACCTGTTCCAGGATGGTCTTGGCATCTTCCAGACCTGTTCCAGGATGGTCTTGGCATCTTCCAGACCTGTTCCAGGATGGTCTTGGCATCTTCCAGACCTGTTCCAGGATGGTCTTGGCATCTTCCAGACCTGTTCCAGGATGGTCTTGGCATCTTCCAGACCTGTTCCAGGATGGTCTTGGCATCTTCCAGACCTGTTCCAGGATGGTCTTGGCATCTTCCAGACCTGTTCGAGGATGGTCTTGGCATCTTCCAGACCTGTTCCAGGATGGTCTTGGCATCTTCCAGACCTGTTCCAGGATGGTCTTGGCATCTTCCAGACCTGTTGCAGGATGGTCTTGGCATCTTCCAGACCTGTTCCAGGATGGTCTTGGCATCTTCCAGACCTGTTCCAGGATGGTCTTGGCATCTTCCAGACCTGTTCCAGGATGGTCTTGGCATCTTCCAGACCTGTTCCAGGATGGTCTTGGCATCTTCCAGACCTGTTCCAGGATGGTCTTGGCATCTTCCAGACCTGTTCCAGGATGGTCTAGGCATCTTCCAGACCTGTTCCAGGATGGTCTTGGCATCTTCCAGACCTGTTCCAGGATGGTCTTGGCATCTTCCAGACCTGTTCGAGGATGGTCTTGGCATCTTCCAGACCTGTTCCAGGATGGTCTTGGCATCTTCCAGACCTGTTCCAGGATGGTCTTGGCATCTTCCAGACCTGTTCCAGGATGGTCTTGGCATCTTCCAGACCTGTTCCAGGATGGTCTTGGCATCTTCCAGACCTGTTCCAGGATGGTCTTGGCATCTTCCAGACCTGTTCCAGGATGGTCTTGGCATCTTCCAGACCTGTTCTAGGATGGTCTTGGCATCTTCCAGACCTGTTCCAGGATGGTCTTGGCATCTTCCAGACCTGTTCCAGGATGGTCTTGGCATCTTCCAGACCTGTTCCAGGATGGTCTTGGCATCTTCCAGACCTGTTCCAGGATGGTCTTGGCATCTTCCAGACCTGTTCCAGGATGGTCTTGGCATCTTCCAGACCTGTTCCAGGATGGTCTTGGCATCTTCCAGACCTGTTCCAGGATGGTCTTGGCATCTTCCAGACCTGTTCCAGGATGGTCTTGGCATCTTCCAGACCTGTTCCAGGATGGTCTTGGCATCTTCCAGACCTGTTCCAGGATGGTCTTGGCATCTTCCAGACCTGTTCCAGGATGGTCTTGGCATCTTCCAGACCTGTTCCAGGATGGTCTTGGCATCTTCCAGACCTGTTCCAGGATGGTCTTGGCATCTTTCAGACCTGTTCCAAAATGGTCTTGGCATCTTCCAGACCTGATCCAGGATGGTCTTGGGATCTTCCAGACCTGTTCCAGGATGGTCTTTGGATCTTCCAGACCTGTTTCAGGATGGACTTGGGATCTTCCAGACCTGTTGCTGGATGGTCATGTGATCTTCCAGACCTGTTCTAAGAGGGTCTTGTGACCTTCCAGACCTGTTCCAGGAAGGTAACGGTAAGATGCCTCTCCTGATTAGAAAAAAATAGAATGACAATTAGGCTTGATCCGAGGAAGGTGAGGAAGGGATTTGCTCAATTCCTTGGATCAAGAGTTTTTCACTAGCAAATATTTATGTCTAAAGTGCGCTTGCTGATGTCATTTTATTTTCTCTCCTTCCAGGCAGCGGTGAAAGCATGGTTGGGTCTCCAGGCCGCATCATGGTTGGGTTTCCAGATCGCGGTAGACCTCTTGGGTCTTCAAGTCTTCCTGAGACCTCGGATCATAATAGTGTACTTGCATCTTCAGAACTTTTGGCCAGAGATCAGAACAGACCTCTTGGCTCTTCGGCTCTTACCGTAGTCTCGGACCTCAATAGAGCTCCTGGTTCCTGGGGAGTTTTCGTGGCCGCTACGGCGTCTCTGGAAACTGGAGACCAAACTGCTCTAGCCAAGCGGACCAGCCATTCATTGAAGCCAGCCGTGGGTGAATTCAGGACTGATGTGCGCTTTCTGAAGCCAGCTGCGGGCGTGGAGAAGCCAGCCAAGAGCGTATCCAGCTCTATCGTGGGCTTTGAAAGCCTGTGGAGGCCTAACGTGAGCGTCATGGGCAATCACGAAGGTCTACAGCCGGCCACCACGGGCCAACTGATGCCTGATATTGGGGTCTTAAAGCCTAGTATGGGCATGAAGAGGACCAGCGTGGGCGTGAACATGCTCAGCGTGGGCGTGAACATGCTCAGCGTGGGCGTGAATAGACGAGGTGTAGGTGGATCAACGCGGGTAGTGGAAGGAGAGACTTTGGTACTGAAGAAGGTATCCAGGCTGCAGATGGGATCCTATCTGTGTATTGCTTCCAATGGTATCCCTCCATCTATCAGCAAGAGAGCTCACCTCCGCGTCCAATGTGAGTATTAGAGATAGATAGATAGATAAATATATAGATAGATAGATAGATAGATAGATAGATAGAAAGATAGATAGATAGATAGATAGAGAGAGAGAGAGAGAGAGAGAGAGAGAGAGAGAGAGAGAGAGACAGACAGACAGACAGACAGACAGACAGACAGACAGACAGACAGAGACAGAGACAGACAGACAGACAGACAGAATTAGAAGATTTATTTGTTCTTTCTCTTGTTCTTGTATCCCTTGTTCTTCTGTTCTCTGTTCTATCCCTAGTACATATATCCCTTGTTTTTGTATACCTTGTTCTTATATCCCTTGCTCGTATATTCCCTGTTCTGCTATCCCCTGTTGTTCTCTCCCCTGTTGTTCTCTCCCCTGTTGTTCTCTCCCCCGTTGTTCTCTCCCCTGTTGTTCTCTTCCCTATTCTTCCATTGTTCTATCATCTCATGTTCTACCAGTGTTCAACCTTCTGCTGACAGTGTCTCCCTGGCACAGTTCCGCCCATGGCATGGGTGCCACACCAGCTGGAAGGTGCCTATGTGGGCCAGGACCTGACCATTGAATGCCAGACCGAGGCCTTTCCCAGAAGCATTAACTACTGGACTAACTCCAGGGGGGACATGGTAGTGGCTGGTAAGTAATTAACGTTATTAACACACAGATACACATAAGTACAATGATCACACACAGTGTACATTACTTAGAATGACCCAAAATAAAGTCAAAGTGGAAGTCAAAGTGACTTTATACCATTGAGGGCCTTGTAAGCAAATTTTTCGAGCATAGTGAACCCTTATCCTGCTGGTGTTTACTTTAGGAACCTGGACAAGTGTGAGCCCTTATCCTGCTGTGTTTACTTTAGGAACCTGGACAAATGTGAGCCCTTATCCTGCTGTTTACTTTAGGAACCTGGACAAGTGTGAGCCCTTATCCTGCTGGTGTTTACTTTAGGAACCTGGACAAGTGTGAGCCCTTATCCTGCTGGTGTTTACTTTAGGAACCTGGACAAGTGTGAGCCCTTATCCTGCTGGTGTTTACTTTAGGAACCTGGACAAGTGTGAGCCCTTATCCTGCTGTTTACTTTAGGAACCTGGACAAGTGTGAGCCCTTATCCTGCTGGTGTTTACTTTAGGAACCTGGACAAGTGTGAGCCCTTATCCTGCTGGTGTTTACTTTAGGAACCTGGACAAGTGTGAGCCCTTATCCTGCTGGTGTTTACTTTAGGAACCTGGACAAGTGTGAGCCCTTATCCTGCTGGTGTTTACTTTAGGAACCTGGACAAGTGTGAGCCCTTATCCTGCTGGTGTTTACTTTAGGAACCTGGACAAGTGTGAGCCCTTATCCTGCTGGTGTTTACTTTAGGAACCTGGACAAGTGTGAGCCCTTATCCTGCTGTGTTTACTTTAGGAACCTGGACAAGTGTGAGCCCTTATCCTGCTGGTGTTTACTTTAGGAACCTGGACAAGTGTGAACCCTTATCCTGCTGTTGTTTACTTTAGGAACCTGGACAAGTGTGAGCCCTTATCCTGCTGGTGTTTACTTTAGGAACCTGGACAAGTGTGAGCCCTTATCCTGCTGGTGTTTACTTTAGGAACCTGGACAAGTGTGAGCCCTTATCCTGCTGGTGTTTACTTTAGGAACCTGGACAAGTGTGAGCCCTTATCCTGCTGTTTACTTTAGGAACCTGGACAAGTGTGAGCCCTTATCCTGCTGTGTTTACTTTAGGAACCTGGACAAATGTGAGCCCTTATCCTGCTGTTTACTTTAGGAACCTGGACAAGTGTGAGCCCTTATCCTGCTGGTGTTTACTTTAGGAACCTGGACAAACGTGAGCCCTTATCCTGCTGGTGTTTACTTTAGGAACCTGGACAAGTGTGAGCCCTTATCCTGCTGCTGTTTACTTTAGGAACCTGGACAAGTGTGAGCCCTTATCCTGCTGTGTTTACTTTAGGAACCTGGACAAGTGTGAGCCCTTATCCTGCTGTTTACTTTAGGAACCTGGACAAGTGTGAGCCCTTATCCTGCTGTTTACTTTAGGAACCTGGACAAGTGTGAGCCCTTATCCTGCTGGTGTTTACTTTAGGAACCTGGACAAGTGTGAGCCCTTATCCTGCTGTTTACTTTAGGAACCTGGACAAGTGTGAGCCCTTATCCTGCTGGTGTTTACTTTAGGAACCTGGACAAGTGTGAGCCCTTATCCTGCTGTGTTTACTTTAGGAACCTGGACAAGTGTGAGCCCTTATCCTGCTGGTGTTTACTTTAGGAACCTGGACAAGTGTGAACCCTTATCCTGCTGTTGTTTACTTTAGGAACCTGGACAAGTGTGAGCCCTTATCCTGCTGGTGTTTACTTTAGGAACCTGGACAAGTGTGAGCCCTTATCCTGCTGGTGTTTACTTTAGGAACCTGGACAAGTGTGAGCCCTTATCCTGCTGGTGTTTACTTTAGGAACCTGGACAAGTGTGAGCCCTTATCCTCCTGTTTACTTTAGGAACCTGGACAAGTGTGAGCCCTTATCCTGCTGTTTACTTTAGGAACCTGGACAAATGTGAGCCCTTATCCTGCTGTTTACTTTAGGAACCTGGACAAGTGTGAGCCCTTATCCTGCTTGTGTTTACTTTAGGAACCTGGACAAGTGTGAGCCCTTATCCTGCTGTGTTTACTTTAGGAACCTGGACAAGTGTGAGCCCTTATCCTGCTTGTGTTTACTTTAGGAACCTGGACAAGTGTGAGCCCTTATCCTGCTGTGTTTACTTTAGGAACCTGGACAAGTGTGAGCCCTTATCCTGCTGTGTTTACTTTAGGAACCTGGACAAGTGTGAGCCCTTATCCTGCTGGTGTTTACTTTAGGAACCTGGACAAGTGTGAGCCCTTATCCTGCTGGTGTTTACTTTAGGAACCTGGACAAGTGTGAACCCTTATCCTGCTGTTTACTTTAGGAACCTGGACAAGTGTGAGCCCTTATCCTGCTGGTGTTTACTTTAGGAACCTGGACAAGTGTGAGCCCTTATCCTGCTGTTTACTTTAGGAACCTGGACAAGTGTGAGCCCTTATCCTGCTGGTGTTTACTTTAGGAACCTGGACAAGTGTGAGCCCTTATCCTGCTGTGTTTACTTTAGGAACCTGGACAAGTGTGAGCCCTTATCCTGCTGGTGTTTACTTTAGGAACCTGGACAAGTGTGAGCCCTTATCCTGCTGGTGTTTACTTTAGGAACCTGGACAAGTGTGAGCCCTTATCCTGCTGGTTACTTTAGGAACCTGGACAAGTGTGAGCCCTTATCCTGCTGTGTTTACTTTAGGAACCTGGACAAGTGTGAGCCCTTATCCTGCTGTGTTTACTTTAGGAACCTGGACAAGTGTGAGCCCTTATCCTGCTGTGTTTACTTTAGGAACCTGGACAAGTGTGAGCCCTTATCCTGCTGGTGTTTACCTTAGGAACCTGGACAAGTGTGAGCCCTTATCCTGCTGTGTTTACTTTAGGAACCTGGACAAGTGTGAGCCCTTATCCTGCTGGTGTTTACTTTAGGAACCTGGACAAGTGTGAACCCTTATCCTGCTGTTTACTTTAGGAACCTGGACAAGTGTGAGCCCTTATCCTGCTGGTGTTTACTTTAGGAACCTGGACAAGTGTGAGCCCTTATCCTGCTGTGTTTACTTTAGGAACCTGGACAAGTGTGAGCCCTTATCCTGCTGGTGTTTACTTTAGGAACCTGGACAAGTGTGAGCCCTTATCCTGCTGTGTTTACTTTAGGAACCTGGACAAGTGTGAGCCCTTATCCTGCTGGTGTTTACTTTAGGAACCTGGACAAGTGTGAGCCCTTATCCTGCTGTTGTTTACTTTAGGAACCTGGACAAGTGTGAGCCCTTATCCTGCTGTGTTTACTTTAGGAACCTGGACAAGTGTGAGCCCTTATCCTGCTGGTGTTTACTTTAGGAACCTGGACAAGTGTGAACCCTTATCCTGCTGTTGTTTACTTTAGGAACCTGGACAAGTGTGAGCCCTTATCCTGCTGGTGTTTACTTTAGAAACCTGGACAAGTGTGAGCCCTTATCCTGCTGGTGTTTACTTTAGGAACCTGGACAAGTGTGAGCCCTTATCCTGCTGGTGTTTACTTTAGGAACCTGGACAAGTGTGAGCCCTTATCCTGCTGTTTACTTTAGGAACCTGGACAAGTGTGAGCCCTTATCCTGCTGGTGTTTACTTTAGGAACCTGGACAAGTGTGAGCCCTTATCCTGCTGTGTTTACTTTAGGAACCTGGACAAATGTGAGCCCTTATCCTGCTGTTTACTTTAGGAACCTCGACAAGTGTGAGCCCTTATCCTGCTTGTGTTTACTTTAGGAACCTGGACAAGTGTGAGCCCTTATCCTGCTGTGTTTACTTTAGGAACCTGGACAAGTGTGAGCCCTTATCCTGCTGGTGTTTACTTTAGGAACCTGGACAAGTGTGAGCCCTTATCCTGCTGTGTTTACTTTAGGAACCTGGACAAGTGTGAGCCCTTATCCTGCTGGTGTTTACTTTAGGAACCTGGACAAGTGTGAGCCCTTATCCTGCTGTGTTTACTTTAGGAACCTGGACAAGTGTGAGCCCTTATCCTGCTGGTGTTTACTTTAGGAACCTGGACAAGTGTGAGCCCTTATCCTGCTGGTGTTTACTTTAGGAACCTGGACAAGTGTGAGCCCTTATCCTGCTGCTGTTTACTTTAGGAACCTGGACAAGTGTGAGCCCTTATCCTGCTGGTGTTTACTTTAGGAACCTGGACAAGTGTGAGCCCTTATCCTGCTGGTGTTTACTTTAGGAACCTGGACAAGTGTGAGCCCTTATCCTGCTGCTGTTTACTTTAGGAACCTGGACAAGTGTGTCCTAATATGGATGTCAGTCTCTAAATTAATTCGTAAAATTAAATTTCTATCAAAAGAAAAATTGAAAAATAAAAATTAATAATGGAAAAATATAAATTATCAAGGTAGGTTGTTATTATCAAAATAATTTACATAGAAATACTCAAGTTGAATTTTTTGAGATTACAGAAAATAATCTTAAATATTAAATAAGTTGTTATATACATTAATGTACATTACTCGACTTATATAAACTGGGTGTATTTATACACTTGTTTATATACAAGGTGTGTATCGTTTAGTGAATATACTGCACACCAAGTGTATATAGATACATATTTCAGTGTATATACCCTGAGATATGTGTATCTCGACGTATATACATCAAAATATACATCACTGTCCCTTCTGACACACACTAGGGGAACGTTTCGAACCAGTGCTGGCAGAAACAGTGTACAAGGTCTATATGAAGCTCCGTATACGAGGGATAACTAAGGAAGACTTTGGTACCTTCAGATGTGTGGCCAAGAATTCTCTCGGGGAGACTGACGGTGCTATAAGAATCTATGGTGAGACCTTAGTCACTTGTTGGAGAGTATTGATGTTATACTGTCAGGTATATATTACAGTGTATATACACTGGGAGGTGTATATATCAGTGTATGTACACTGAGAAGTGTATATGTCTAAGTGTATATGCTCTGAGAAGTGTATATACAATGAGAAGTGCATATATCTCAGTGCATATACACTGAGAGGTGTATATCTCAGTGCATATACACTGAGAGGTGTATATCTCGGTGTATATACACTGAGAGGTGTATATCTCAGTGTATATACACTGAGAGGTGTATATCTCAGTGCATATACACTGAGAGGTGTATATCTCGGTGTATATACACTGAGAGGTGTATATCTCAGTGTATATACACTGAGAGGTGTATATCTCGGTGTATATACACTGAGAGGTGTATATCTCAGTGTATATACACTGAGAGGTGTATATCTCAGTGTATATACACTGAGAGGTGTATATCTCAGTGTATATACACTGAGAGGTGTATATCTCACTGTATATACACTGAGAGGTGTATATCTTAGTGTATATACACTGAGAGGTGTATATCTCAGTGTATATACACTGAGAGATGTATATCTCAGTGTATATACACTGAGAGGTGTATATCTCAGTGTATATACACTGGTAGTTTACATTAATCAGTATTTTAGGTATTAAAGTATTCTTGACTGGTGGTGTACAGGTGACCTGCAGCCTTAATGACCCTCGTGTAGTAGATAGACTTTAAACCCCATTAACCAACCAACCTTAATGACCCTCGTGTAGTAGATAGACTTTAAACCCCATTAACCAACCAACCTTAATGACCCTCGTGTAGTAGATAGACTTTAAACCCCATTAACCAACCAACCTTAATGACCCTCGTGTAGTAGATAGACTTTAAACCCCATTAACCAACCAACCTTAATGACCCTCGTGTAGTAGATAGACTTTAAACCCCATTAACCAACCAACCTTAATGACCCTCGTGTAGTAGATAGACATTAAACCCCATTAACCAACCAACCTTAATGACCCTCGTGTAGTAGATAGACTTTAAACCCCATTAACCAACCAACCTTAATGACCCTCGTGTAGTAGATAGACTTTAAACCCCATTAACCAACCAACCTTAATGACCCTCGTGTAGTAGATAGACTTTAAACCCCATTAACCAACCAACCTTAATGACCCTCGTGTAGTAGAGACTTTAAACCCCATTAACCAACCAACCTTAATGACCCTCGTGTAGTAGATAGACTTTGAACCCCATTAACCAACCAACCTTAATGACCCTCGTGTAGTAGATAGACTTTAAACCTAGTAGTAACTGGTGTCCATCTTGTCACCCACAGAAATAGATCCACCGAAATCTCAGGTGAACGGAGACTCAGAGGATGAGGAGGAGGATCTGGGGACGTCTGGGGAAGCTAGCACCACTATCATCATCCCCACCAGCGTGAAAGGTAATCCCCAAGCCTTCCACAACACACACACATACTGGAGTACGCAGGACCAGTTTGGAACCCACACCTGGTCAAGCACGTCAAGGAATTAGAGAAAGTTCAAAGGTTTGCAACAAGACTTGTCCCAGAGCTAAGAGGAATGTCCTACGAGGAGAGGTTTAGGGAAATAAACTTGACGACACTGGAGGACAGGAGAGATAGGGGGGTATATGATAACGACATAGAAAATACTAAGAGGAATTGACAAGGTGGACAGAGACAGGATTTTCCAGAGATGGGAATTAAAGACTCAAACGAGTCACAGGGATGTTAGGAAGGATTTCTTTAGTCACAGAGTTGTCAGGAAGTGGAATAGTCTGGGTAGTGATGTGGTGGAGGCAGGATCCATACATAGCTTTAAGAAGAGGTATGATAAAGCTCATGGAGCAGGAAGAGTGACCTAGTAGCAACCAGTGAAGAGGCGCGACTAGGAGCTGTGAATTGACCCCTGCAACCACAATCAGGTGAGTACACACACAGGTACCGACAGACAGGAAGCACGGCCTCGGGTGGAACAGCAAACACAACCGCCCATAGAACCACCCACAGGGTCCCCTTAGCACTCATACCACCACAACACCAGACTACCATAACATCCAGCCCTGTCTACCACATCCACAGCCTTCACTAACCCCTCCCACCCCTAGAATACAGTCCTAGAAAGGGAGGTGAAAGTGTGATACAATAACGCAGATCGAATCATAAATAAGAGTGAGGAGTGGCAGGAAAGAATCACTGAGGCATCCCTGGACATCATAGCACTCACAGAGACAAAGCTCACGGAGGTAATAACAGATGTGATCTTCCAGTCTGGTTATCAGATTTTGAGGGAAGACAGGAGGAACAGAGGGAAAGGAGTTACACTGCTCATCAAAAACCGATGGAGTTTTGAGGAGATGGAAGGACTAGTTAAAGTAGTGGATGACTACACAGTAGGAACACATCTAACTGGTGATCTAAATATGATGATAACAGTGATGTAAAACCCACCACCGAACAGCAGGAGGCGAGACAAGAATACGAAGAAAGCAACAGAGTGATGGTGAACACACTAGCCGAGGCAGCCAGAAGAGTCCATATGAGCAGAAGTTACTTATCATGGGAGACTTAACCATAATGAGACTGACTGGGAGAATCTTGAAGCACATTGTCGACTGGAGGCTTGGAGAGCCAAGATGCTGGAGGCGGTACTGGAGAGATTTATGTACAAACATATGAGGGAGACTACCAGAGAAAGAGGAGACGATGAACCGGCAAGGCTGGACCTTGTATTCACCTTGAACATTTCGAACATAGGGAAATCACACACAAAATGCCCCTCGGCGCCAGCGATCATATGATCCTGAGTTTTAAGTACATAGTAGAGTTAACAATAAAGTGAGTGAGAGAGAGAGAGAGAGAGAGAGAGAGAGAGAGAGAGAGGCAACACAAGAAGGACGGTAGAAACTAACTTTCAAAAGGAGGATTACACAGGTAAGAGACAATTCCTGCTTGAGGTATTGTGGGAAAGACAGTAAGTCAAGAGGCATGAACAGAAGCTGTGACTTGACCCCTGCAGCCACATATAGGTGAGCACATACACAGACACACGCCTTACCTATATATATCATCACAAATCACCTATATAAACTACACTTTAAACTGTGTATACTTACACATGTTATTCCATCCTCAGATAACAAGAAATATCAAAATTTCCTTCATACGAAGGGGATTAACGACCTTACAGACCAGCAGCACCAGGGCAAGACTTTTGGGTCAAAAGGTAAGTATACACACAGAGGCTCGAACCGTGATTCCAAAAGTAGGGGTTACCGCCCCCTGGGGAAGGTGGAAATATTCAGGGGGGGCGTTGAGAAAAAAGGGGGTTGTAGTGGGGCGGCAGGGAGGGAGGGCATCGAACCCATCAAAATCTATTGACAAAATCAAAGTCACGGACACATTGACATTGAACTTAAAAATGGTGAGTTATGAGAGGGCTGGTCCTGGACCAGTGGTGAATTGTGACAGGGCTGGTCCTGGACCAGTGGTGAGTTGTGAGAGGGCTGGTCCTGGACCAGTGGTGAGTTGTGAGAGGGCTGGTCCTGGACCAGTGGTGAATTGTGAGAGGGCTGGTCCTGGACCAGTGGTGAGTTGTGAGAGGGCTGGTCCTGGACCAGTGGTGAGTTGTGAGAGGGCTGGTCCTGGACCAGTGGTGAGTTGTGAGAGGGCTGGTCCTGGACCAGTGGTGAGTTGTGAGAGGGCTGGTCCTGGACCAGTGGTGAGTTGTGAGGGGGCTGGTCCTGGACCAGTGGTGAGTTGTGAGAGGGCTGGTCCTGGACCAGTGGTGAGTTGTGAGAGGGCTGGTCCTGGACCAGTGGTGAGTTGTGAGAGGGCTGGTCCTGGACCAGTGGTGAGTTGTGAGAGGGCTGGTCCTGGACCAGTGGTGAGTTGTGAGGGGGCTGGTCCTGGACCAGTGGTGAGTTGTGAGAGGGCTGGTCCTGGACCAGTGGTGAGTTGTGAGAGGGCTGGTCCTGGACCAGTGGTGAGTTGTGAGAGGGCTGGTCCTGGACCAGTGGTGAGTTGTGAGAGGGCTGGTCCTGGACCAGTGGTGAGTTGTGAGAGGGCTGGTCCTGGACCAGTGGTGAGTTGTGAGAGGGCTGGTCCTGGACCAGTGGTGAGTTGTGAGAGGGCTGGTCCTGGACCAGTGGTGAGTTGTGAGAGGGCTGGTCCTGGACCAGTGGTGAGTTGTGAGAGGGCTGGTCCTGGACCAGTGGTGAGTTATGAGAGGGCTGGTCCTGGACCAGTGGTGAGTTGTGAGAGGGCTGGTCCTGGACCAGTGGTGAGTTGTGAGAGGGCTGATCCTGGACCAGTGGTGAATGGTCCTGGACCAGTGGTGAGTTGTGAGGGGCTGGTCCTGGACCAGTGGTGAGTTGTGAGAGGGCTGGTCCTGGACCAGTGGTGAGTTGTGAGAGGGCTTGGTCCTGGACCAGTGGTGAGTTGTGAGAGGGCTGGTCCTGGACCAGTGGTGAGTTGTGAGAGGGCTGGTCCTGGACCAGTGGTGAGTTGTGAGAGGGCTGGTCCTGGACCAGTGGTGAATTGTGAGAGGGCTGGTCCTGGACCATTGGTGAGTTATGAGAGGGCTGGTCCTGGACCATTGGTGAGTTATGAGAGGGCTGGTCCTGGATGGTGAGAGGGGCTGGTCCTGGACCAGTGGTGAGTTGTGAGAAAGCTGGTCCTGGACCAGTGGTGAGTTGTGAGAGGGCTGGTCCTGGACCAGTGGTGAGTTGTGAGAGGGCTGGTCCTGGACCAGTGGTGAGTTGTGAGAGGGCTGGTCCTGGACCAGTGGTGAGTTGTGAGAGGGCTGGTCCTGGACCAGTGGTGAGTTGTGAGAGGGCTGGTCCTGGACCAATGGTGAGTTATGATAGGGCTGGTCCTGGACCATGAGTTATGAGAGGGCTGGTCCTGGACCAGTGGTGAGAGGGAGAGGGCTGGTCCTGGACCAGTGGTGAGTTGTGAGAGGGCTGGTCCTGGACCAGTGGTGAGTTATGAGAGGGCTGGTCCTGGACCAGTGGTGAGTTCCTGGATGAGAGGGCTGGTCCTGGACCAGTGGTGAGTTGTGAGAGGGCTGGTCCTGGACCAGTGGTGAGTTGTGATAGGGCTGGTCCTGGACCAGTGGTGAGTTGTGAGACGGCTGGTCCTGGACCAGTGGTGAGTTATGAGAGGGCTGGTCCTGGACCAGTGGTGAGTTATGAGAGGGCTGGTCCTGGACCAGTGGTGAGTTATGAGAGGGCTGGTCCTGGACCAGTGGTGAGTTGTGAGAGGGCTGGTCCTGGACCAGTGGTGAGTTGTGAGAGGGCTGGTCCTGGACCAGTGGTGAGTTATGAGAGGGCTGGTCCTGGACCAGTGGTGAGTTATGAGAGGGCTGGTCCTGGACCAGTGGTGAGTTGTGAGAGGGCTGGTCCTGGACCAGTGGTGAGTTATGAGAGGGCTGGTCCTGGACCAGTGGTGAGTTATGAGAGGGCTGGTCCTGGACCAGTGGTGAGTTATGAGAGGGATGGTCCTGGACCAGTGGTGAATTGTGAGAGGGCTGGTCCTGGACCAGTGGTGAGTTATGAGAGGGCTGGTCCTGGACCAGTGGTGAGTTATGAGAGGGCTGATCTTCGACCAGTGGTGAGTTATGAGAGGGCTGGTCCTAGACCAATGGTCTGTTATGAAAGAGTTGGTCCTGGACCAGTGGCAAAAGTCATGTTAGCGTGTTGGCTGTAATATTTATCATTAAACCATAAGTGACCTTTGTCATGTTCTGAGGTCTGGGACCGCCCGTCTTGTCTTGGCAGGCTATCTGGCCCTGACATTATGTCTCTGGCCCTGGCGTACCTATCTGGCCCTGACATTATGTCTCTGGCCCTGGCGTACCTATCTGGCCCTGACATTATGTCTCTGGCCCTGGCGTACCTATCTGGCCCTGACATTATGTCTCTGGCCCTGGCGTACCTATCTGGCCCTGACATTATGTCTCTGGCCCTGGCGACTATCTGGCCCTGACATTATGTCTCTGGCCCTGACATTATGTCTCTGGCCCTGGCATACCTATCTGGCCCTGACATTATGTCTCTGGCCCTTACGTACCTATCTGGCCCTGACATTATGTCTCTGGCCCTGGCGTACCTATCTGGCCCTGACATTATGTCTCTGGCCCTGGCGTACCTATCTGGCCCTGACGTTATCTCAACAGATTTTAAAAGTAATTTAAATATATATACACTAATTAAGTGACGTTAGGTGACGTTAGGTGACGTTAGGTGACGTTAGGTGATGTTACGGGTGATTAGACACACAGGGTACAAATGGTTACCATTATTTGAGAGAGAGGTATCGCCTGCATAGCAGGCGTGTTCAGTCTGTTACTGAGCCAAGAAAAACAGAAGAAAACAGATTTTATACCGTTTTATTTTAAGGTGAGATGATTTGATGGGTTAATATGTGTTTCTTTGTCTCGTCTACATACAGGAGGTGACCGTCACGACCAGATACCTCGGGGACAGCATCCAGTGGAGTCCCTGGACCAGCAAGACCACATCAGCAGTGGGACCACTTCAGGGGTCCTTCCAGTGGTTCTAGTAACGTGTATCTGTCTCTCAGCAAACTGTATTTACGTCTGAAGAGGACTCGTGTTAAGAGGGTCTTTCCTGACTCATAAAATACCACTGTGATCCTTATAGTGGGACCTGATCTACAGCCTCCCGGCTGCCTCAGGACCTGATCTACAGCCTCCCGGCTGCCTCAGGACCTGATCTACAGCCTCCCGGCTGCCTCAGGACCTGATCTACAGCCTCCCGGCTGCCTCAGGACCTGGTCTACAGCCTCCCGGCTGCCTCAGGACCTGATCTACAGCCTCCCAGCTGCGTCAGGACCTGATCTACAGCCTCCCAGCTGCGTCAGGACCTGATCTACAGCCTCCCGGCTGCGTCAGGACCTGATCTACAGCCTCCCAGCTGCGTCAGGACCTGATCTACAGCCTCCCAGCTGCGTCAGGACCTGATCTACAGCCTCCCGGCTGCCTCAGGACCTGATCTACAGCCTCCCGGCTGCCTCATGACCTGGTCTACAGCCTCCCAGCTGCGTCAGGACCTGATCTACAGCCCCCCAGCTGCGTCAGGACCTGATCTACAGCCTCCCGGCTGCCTCAGGACCTGATCTACAGCCTCCCGGCTGCCTCAGGACCTGATCTGCAACCTCCCAGCTGCCTCAGGACCTGATCTACAGCCTCCCGGCTGCCTCAGGACCTGATCTACAGCCTCCCGGCTGCCTCAGGACCTGATCTACAGCCTCCCGGCTGCCTCAGGACCTGATCTACAGCCTCCCGGCTGCGTCAGGACCTGATCTACAGCCTCCCAGCTGCGTCAGGACCTGATCTACAGCCTCCCGGCTGCCTCAGGACCTGATCTGCAACCTCCCAGCTGCCTCAGGACCTGATCTACAGCCTCCCGGCTGCCTCAGGACCTGATCTACAGCCTCCCAGCTGCCTCAGGACCTGATCTACAGCCTCCCGGCTGCCTCAGGACCTGATCTACAGCCTCCCGGCTGCCTCAGGACCTGATCTACAGCCTCCCGGCTGCCTCAATACAACTATTTACGAAACAAGTCTATCCGGTATGTCATATGTTGTACAACGAAGCCGGATGCATAGTGAAACGTAAATTACTAATGATGTTTGGCTCTATATAGAGCTTTACCATGTGATGATTTAACAAGATAATGCAGTGGTTATCACACAAGTGTAGCACATAACACACGGGATAACACACGGGATAACAGAGAGGATAACACACAGGATAACAGAGAGGATAACACACGGGATAACACACAGGATAACAGAGAGGATAACACACAGGATAACAGAGAGGATAACACACGGGATAACACACAGGATAACAGAGAGGATAACACACAGGATAACAGAGAGGATAACACACGGGATAACACACAGGATAACAGAGAGGATAACACACAGGATAACAGAGAGGATAACACACGGGATAACACACAGGATAACAGAGAGGATAACACACAGGATAACAGAGAGGATAACACACGGGATAACACACAGGATAACAGAGAGGATAACACACAGGATAACACACAGGATAACACACGGGATAACACACAGGATAACAGAGAGGATAACACACAGGATAACACACAGGATAACACACAGGATAACAAAGAGGATAACAGAGAGGATAACACACAGGATAACACACAGGATAACACACAGGATAACACACAGGATAACACACAGGATAACACACAGGATAACACACAGGATAACACACAGGATAACACACAGGATAACACACAGGATAACACACAGGATAACAGAGAGGATAACACACAGGATAACACACAGGATAACACACAGGATAACAGAGAGGATAACACACAGGATAACACACAGGATAACACACAGGATAACACACAGGATAACACACAGGATAACACACAGGATAACACACAGGATAACAGAGAGGATAACACACAGGATAACACACAGGATAACACACAGGATAACACACAGGATAACACACAGGATAACAGAGAGGATAACACACAGGATAACAGAGAGGATAACACACAGGATAACAGAGAGGATAACACACAGGATAACACACAGGATAACACACAGGATAACACACAGGATAACAGAGAGGATAACACACAGGATAACAGAGAGGATAACACACAGGATAACACACAGGATAACACACAGGATAACACACAGGATAACACACAGGATAACACACAGGATAACACACAGGATAACACACAGGATAACACACAGGATAACACACAGGATAACAGAGAGGATAACACACAGGATAACAGAGAGGATAACACACAGGATAACAGAGAGGATAACAGAGAGGATAACACACAGGATAACACACAGGATAACACACAGGATAACACACAGGATAACACACAGGATAACACACAGGATAACACACAGGATAACAGAGAGGATAACACACAGGATAACACACAGGATAACACACAGGATAACACACAGGATAACACACAGGATAACACACAGGATAACAGAGAGGATAACACACAGGATAACACACAGGATAACACACAGGATAACACACAGGATAACACACAGGATAACACACAGGATAACACACAGGATAACAGAGAGGATAACACACAGGATAACAGAGAGGATAACACACAGGATAACAGAGAGGATAACACACAGGATAACAGAGAGGATAACACACAGGATAACACACAGGATAACACACAGGATAACACACAGGATAACACACAGGATAACACACAGGATAACACACAGGATAACAGAGAGGATAACACACAGGATAACAGAGAGGATAACACACAGGATAACACACAGGATAACACACAGGATAACACACAGGATAACACACAGGATAACAGAGAGGATAACACACAGGATAACAGAGAGGATAACACACAGGATAACACACAGGATAACACACAGGATAACACACAGGATAACACACAGGATAACACACAGGATAACACACAGGATAACACACAGGATAACACACAGGATAACACACAGGATAACACACAGGATAACAGAGAGGATAACACACAGGATAACACACAGGATAACAGAGAGGATAACACACAGGATAACAGAGAGGATAACACACAGGATAACAGAGAGGATAACACACAAGATAACACACAGGATAACACACAAGATAACACACAGGATAACAGAGAGGATAACACACAGGATAACAGAGAGGATAACACACAGGATAACACACAGGATAACAGAGAGGATAACACACAGGATTATAACGGGATTGTTTGGTAGGTGCTGCAAGCGGGTGGTTAATGATCAACATCTTCGGAGGCTTCTTCGTTTATTGTTAAGTCGTAGTGGGTCTACAGGCTTGTGTTGTGCCCATGGCCCGGCAGGGCCATGCCCACGAGAGAGAGTTGGGAGTACTTGTGTCTTGCTGCTAGGCTGCTGTGTGAGTGAGGGAGAGGCAAGTCTGGGCATACTGAAGTGGCAAGGCCTATAGATGGCAGCACCAGCATGGCGCGACATATGAACTAAGCTGGCAGACAACATGGGCTGTCTGTGCAGACAGTACAGGCTGTCTACATACGCTCGGCCACCTACCGCGCGTCGTCCCGACGCGACAATACTGGTGGTAAAAGAAACTCGGTCTCTCTCTCGTAGGAACAGGGCACAGAACACAAAATAAAAACATATATATACATATGGACATGGAAAAAAAACTTCCTACAGGGAGGGACACTTCTCGACTGGTACTGTCGCTGGGCTGTCACTGCCGGTGAGCGTGGAGCGAGTTGTGGAGCAAGACGTGGCAGAGACGACTGGGCGAAACATCTGGGAGTCGTAACATCATACACCAGACTGCAGTGAGAGAGCTAGCAGTCAAAGTGACATCTTCTTTGTGCAGGCTGCTCACTGAAGCTTGTGACACGAGGCTGAGACAGCGCCTGCTGACAGGGCTGGCTGCGGCTTGACGAGTATCATCTCTCCACAGTTGGAGTTATAGCAGATGTTAGTCTAAGCGTCCCCAGACTTGTTTCTCTACATATAACTGCACTCTGACGGTCTGGAGGTGAAGTGAAACAAATCTCGATGGGAATCGTAGCAAGTATGATTCTGCAGAACATCACGAGCGACGAGCATAAAAGCTTTCTGTACAAGAGGGCTCATACGCTCAGGGCTGAGAAATCAGCTGTCAAACACACTGGTCACACGGGTGACTTAACACAGTGGTGCTACTCAGGTCTGGCTCAGACCTCACTGGACACACGGAAACTTTAAAAACACACACCGCGGTATAACATGGCTTAAACTAGCAGATGATACTTTTCTGTGCATAAAACTGACTAAGACATATACTAAAATGTGAGAACACTGACTGAGAGGAATTAATTAACACACGACATATATTTTCTCTCAATCTTCTCGACAATACTAAAATAATTACTAGAAACACTCGATGTGACATCATGTGATGTCAGGCGTGATGACATCAGCAGCACTGACGTCAGCAGACATCTCGAGGTGACGTCAGCAGACATCTCGAGGTGACGTCAGCAGACATCTCGAGGTGACGTCAGGCAGACACCGTGACGTCATGAAGTCGGGCAGCATCGTGGGTGACGTCAATGTGATGCGGGCAGCAGACCACAGCGTGTGGCCTGGGACATCTGGTAACTCACGTAGCTCGTAGGTCTACGTGACATCGCCCACACCCATGTGGCGTCGTGATCCACGTGGCGTCGTGATCTATGTGGCATGCTGGTCCACGTAGCTTCGAGTGGCCTTGGGCACTCGGATACACAGCTCTGGCAATGAATTCACACGAAAAACAGCAGAAAACACAGCAGAGGGAGTGGGCAGTGGTGAGTGTATGGTAGTGTGGTGGCGAGGAGCGTGCGTGAGTGTATGGCAGGGCGGGCATCTGGCCATTCCTCCTCCTCCTCCTCCACCCACAAACACGTGGAGAAGCTCACACTGGACGCAGAAATCACCACAAAACTCACCTCTGGCTTGCTGAAACAGCTGTGCTGAGCTGAACAACAACAGCAGCAACATACAAGTGACGCTGAACATGTGACTTGAGAAACAGCGTGGGACACTGTAGCGTGGGACGCTGTAGCGTGGGGTCACTGTGACGCCACTCACAATTCTCGAAGAAATTCGGCAAATTTCGGCTGGATCCTGCTTGTGCCTGTGTCTGGATGCGCAAACGTGCAGACACGACATCAGGATAACTCGTTGAGAGACGGATGCTTCTTGTATGGGATGATGAAGTGAAGATGACTTCATCCCTCTTCCTTCCTCGCTTTGGGCAAACACACTGCTGCGACCACCGCTGGTACCATTTATAACGAGGTTATTTGGTATTCTGGTAGCGGGGAGTTAATGATACATCTTCGGAGGCTTCTTCGTTTATTGTTAAGTCGTAGTGGGTCTACAGGCTTGTGTTGTGCCCATGGCCCGGCAGGGCCATGGGCACGAGAGAGAGCTGGGAGGCCTTGTGTCTTGCTGCTAGGCCGCTGTGTGATTGAGGGAGAGGCAAGTCTGGGCATACTGAAATGGCAAGGCCTATAGGTGGCAGCACCAGCATGGCGCGAAATATGAACTAAGCTGGCAGACAGCATGGGCTGTCTGTGCAGACAGTACAGGCTGTCTACAGGATAACAGAGAGGATAACACACAGGATAACAGAGAGGATAACACACAGGATAACAGAGAGGATAACAGAGAGGATAACAGAGAGGACAACAGAGAGGATAACAGAGAGGATAACACACAGGATAACAGAGAGGATAACAGAGAGGACAACAGAGAGGATAACAGAGAGGACAACAGAGAGGATAACAGAGAGGATAACACACAGGATAACAGAGAGGATAACACACAGGATAACAGAGAGGATAACACACAGGATAACAGAGAGGATAACACACAGGATAACAGAGAGGATAACACACAGGATAACAGAGAGGATAACACACAGGATAACAGAGAGGATAACACAGGATAACAGAGAGGATAACACACAGGATAACAGAGAGGATAACACACAGGATAACAGAGAGGATAACACACAGGATAACAGAGAGGATAACACACAGGATAACAGAGAGGATAACACAGTCATGATACTGTTTGATTAAGAGAGAGAGAGAAAGAGAGAGAGAGAGAGAGAGAGAGAGAGAGAGAGAGAGAGAGAGAGAGAGAGAGAGAGAGAGAGAGGGAGAGAGAGCAGCATAATGATGTCAACGAGATAAAGTCAGTTGATCAAATGAAAATGCTGGCCCACAGATGGCTCCAACTTTATCCTGTTCCCTACTTGTATGTTTATATAACACGGTCGTTATATTAAGAACCCCACAATGTTTATATAACACGGTCGTTATATTAAGAACCCCACAATGTTTATATAACACGGTCGTTATATTAAGAACCCCACAATGTTTATATAACACGGTCGTTATATTAAGAACCCCACAATGTTTATATAACACGGTCGTTATATTAAGAACCCCACAATGTTTATATAACACGGTCGTTATATTAAGAACCCCACAATGTTTATATAACACGGTCGTTATATTAAGAACCCCACAATGTTTATATAACACGGTCGTTATATTAAGAACCCCACAATGTTTATATAACACGGTCGTTATATTAAGAACCCCACAATGTTTATATAACACGGTCGTTATATTAAGAACCCCACAATGTTTATATAACACGGTCGTTATATTAAGAACCCCACAATGTTTATATAACACGGTCGTTATATTAAGAACCCCACAATGTTTATATAACACGGTCGTTATATTAAGAACCCCACAATGTTTATATAACACGGTCGTTATATTAAGAACTCCACAATGTTTATATAACACGGTCGTTATATTAAGAACCCCACAATGTTTATATAACACGGTCGTTATATTAAGAACCCCACAATGTTTATATAACACGGTCGTTATATTAAGAACCGCACAATGTTTATATAACACGGTCGTTATATTAAGAACCGCACAATGTTTATATAACACGGTCGTTATATTAAGAACCCCACAATGTTTATATAACACGGTCGTTATATTAAGAACCCCACAATGTTTATATAACACGGTCGTTATATTAAGAACCCCACAATGTTTATATAACACGGTCGTTATATTAAGAACCCCACAATGTTTATATAACACGGTCGTTATATTAAGAACCCCACAATGTTTATATAACACGTTCGTTATATTAAGAACCCCACAATGTTTATATAACACGGTCGTTATATTAAGAACCCCACAATGTTTATATAACACGGTCGTTATATTAAGAACCCCACAATGTTTATATAACACGGTCGTTATATTAAGAACCCCACAATGTTTATATAACACGGTCGTTATATTAAGAACCCCACAATGTTTATATAACACGGTCGTTATATTAAGAACCCCACAATGTTTATATAACACGGTCGTTATATTAAGAACCCCACAATGTTTATATAACACGGTCGTTATATTAAGAACCCCACAATGTTTATATAACACGGTCGTTATATTAAGAACCCCACAATGTTTATATAACACGGTCGTTATATTAAGAACCCCACAATGTTTATATAACACGGTCGTTATATTAAGAACCCCACAATGTTTATATAAGACGGTCGTTATACTAAGTGTATCATTATATAATATTTGTCTTTGTAATGTGTTAATGTTAACGTATTTTAGAGGGAGTAATAGTGTCTGACGGGGCGCTAAACCCGCATGGGTGATGCAGGGAGAGGTGGAGGCTCGATCCACCGTTCGCTAAAACCCGTATGGACACACACTGTTGCTAATATGAACTTAACTTGTCTTAGTGTCAAGTTATTAATAAATAACCAGAGAATATTACTGTATTTATTATCCTCCTGTTGTTGCTACCGTTACTGTTATTGCTACCGTTGTTGCTATTGTTGCTACTGTTGTTCCTGTTGTTGCTATTGTTGCTACCGTTGTTACTGTTGTTGCTACCATTGTTGCTGTTGTTGCTACCGTTACTGTTATTGCTATTGTTTCTACCGTTGTTGCTGTTGTTGCTATTGTTGCTACCGTTGTTACTGTTGTTGCTACCATTGTTGTTGTTGCTACCGTTACTGTTATTGCTACCGTTGTTGCTATTGTTGCTACCGTTGTTACTGTTGTTGCTACCATTGTTGCTACCGTTGTAACTGTTGTTGCTACCATTACTGTTATTGCTACCGTTGTTGCTATTGTTGCTACCGGTGTTGCTGTTGTTGCTATTGTTGCTACCGTTGTTACTGTTGTTTTAACCGTTGTTACTGTTGCTGCCGTTGTTGTTGCAGTTGTTTTAACCGTTGTTACTGTTGCTTTAACCTTCTTACTGTTGCTGCTGCCGTTGTTGTTACCGTTGCTGCTGTTTGAACCGTTGTTACCGTTGTAGTTACTGTTGTTTTAACCCTTGTTATTACGGTTGCTGTTACTTCTGATGTTAGTGATGTCATATATATATATATATATATGTATGTATATATATATATATATATATATATATATATATATATATATATATATATATATATATATATATATATATATATATATATATATATATATATATATACCAACTCTCTCTCTCTGTCTCTGTCTCTCTCTCTTTTTTTTTTTTTTTTTTTTTTTACACAGGGTTTGACAAGGTTAAGGATCCCTAGCTATATTGACAGCCATATTACAGGTTAAGTATTCCTAACTTTATTGGCAAGCTAAGAGCTGTTACCTACATCAGCTTATTTGAAAGCATTTTTATTGTTATGAGACATACAAGTAGGGAACAGGATGAAGTTGGAGCCATCTGTGGGCCAGCATTTTCATTTGATCAACTGACTTTATCTCGTTGACATCATTATGCTGTACGAATGTGTTCCATACTCGAGTCATCCTGGGTATGTATGATCTCAGATGGAGTGATGTTCTGGAGAAGGGTACAGCCAGAGTGAAGTTGCTGCTGGCTGCCCGTCTTGTGGCATAAAAGCTTGTTTCACGCTGTCCTCGAAGTGGATCCAAGTGTGGTATTTTGACAATATTGGCCTTGTACATAACAGTAAGGCCACCCACATCCCTCCTATGTTGAAGGCTCTGCTGAAATGACAGATCTATCCAGGATGGGTCCAGGCGAGAGATGAGACGTCTTGCTCTGTTCTCTACTCTGTCAAGCAGTCGCAGATGAGAGGGGGGGGGGAGGCAAACCAAGAAAGTGGAGCATACTCAAGGTGTGAGCGTACTTGTGCCTCGTACAGGATCTTGCAACCCCTACTGTCAAGCAGATGCGAGATACGGCGAAGTGCTGTAAGCTTCCTGGCTGCCTTGTTTGCAAGATTTACAACATGGTTCTTCATGGTTAGTTTGGAGTCAAATTTCACCCCAAGGATATCAACTTCTTCTCCAGGTGCCAACATCGTCCCATTCATCCTTACTACTGCACCAGCATTACCATCATGGTGCCTAGAGACGATCATCATTTGCGTTTTCTCAGGTGCAAATGTTACTTGCCATCTATTTCCCCAAGCTGATATAGCTCTCAGCTGGTGATTGATGTAGCTTTGAGCAGCTGGCATTTCTTCTCTTGGATAAGTGAATGTCAGTGTACAGTCGTCTGCATATGCATGTGATTCTGGGATGAGATGAAGAAGGTCGTTGAAGTAGACATTCCATAACAATGGACCCAGCACACTTCCTTCTCTCTCTCTCTCTCTGTCTCTCTCTCTCTCTGTCTCTCTCTCTGTCTCTCTCTCTCTGTCTCTCTCTCTCTCTCTGTCCCTCTCTCTCTGTCTCTCTCTCTCTGTCTCTGTCTCTCTCTCTCTCTCTCTCTCTCTCCCTCTCTCTCTCTCTTTGATCTCTCTCACTCAATATATTACCTCATCTCTTCACAGACTTCCTGCCCCCTCGTCCATTCGCGTTTAGCGCTTCTTAATGATATTTGCATGAGGGTAGACCAACTCTATATAGAGCTTTATGTTTCACTTTTTGTAGAGCTTTACGTTCCACTCTGTGTAAAGCTTTATGCTTCACTCTGTGTAAAGCTTTATGCTTCACTGTGTAAAGCTTTATGCTTCACTCTGTGTAGAGCTTTATGTTCCACTCTGTGTAGAGCTTTATGTTCCACTGTGTAGAGCTTTATGTTCCACTGTGTAGAGCTTTATGTTCCACTCTGTGTAGAGCTTTATGTTCCACTGTGTAGAGCTTTATGTTCCACTGTGTAGAGCTTTATGTTCCACTCTGTGTAGAGCTTTATGTTCCACTGTGTAGAGCTTTATGTTCCACTGTGTAGAGCTTTATGTTCCACTGTGTAGAGCTTTATGTTCCACTCTGTGTACATCTTTATTATGTTCCACTCTGTGTACATCTTTATTATGTTCCACTCTGTGTACATCTTTATTATGTTCCACTCTGTGTACATCTTTATTATGTTCCACTCTGTGTAGAGCTTCATGTTCCACTCTGTGTAGAGCTTTATGTTCCACTGTGTAGAGCTTTATGTTCCACTGTGTAGAGCTTTATGTTCCACTCTGTGTAGAGCTTTATGTTTCACTCTGTGTAGAGCTTTATGTTCCACTCTGTGTAGAGCTTTACCATGTTTCACTCTGTGTAGAGCTTTATGTTTCACTCTGTGTAGAGCTTTATGTTCCACTCTGTGTAGATTATTATAATAAAGGGGGAAGCGCTAAACCCGGAGGATTATACAGCTCCACTGTGTAGAGCTTTACCATGTTTCACTCTGTGTAGAGCTTTACCATGTTCCACTCTGTGTAGAGCTTCATGTTCCACTCTGTGTAGAGCTTTATCATGTTTCACTCTGTGTAGAGCTTTACCATGTTTCACTCTGTGTAGAGCTTTATGTTCCACTCTGTGTAGAGCTTTATCATGTTCCACTCTGTGTAGAGCTTTATCATGTTCCACTCTGTGTAGAGCTTTACCATGTTTCACTCTGTGTAGAGCTTTATCATGTTCCACTCTGTGTAGAGCTTTACCATGTTTCACTCTGTGTAGAGCTTTATGTTCCACTCTGTGTAGAGCTTCATGTTCCGCTGTGTAGAGCTTTATGTTCCACTCTGTGTAGAGCTTTACCATGTTTCACTCTGTGTAGAGCTTTATGTTCCACTCTCTGTAGAGCTTCATGTTCCGCTCTTTGTAGAGCTTTATGTTCCACTCTGTGTAGAGCTTTACCATGTTCCACTCTGTGTAGAGCTTTACCATGTTCCACTCTGTGTAGAGTTTTACCATGTTCCACTCTGTAGAGCTTTATGTTCCACTCTGTGTAGAGCTTTACCATGTTTCACTTTGTGTAGAGCTTTATGTTCCACTGTGTAGAGCTTTATGTTCCACTCTGTGTAGAGCTTTACCATGTTTCACTCTGTGTAGAGCTTTATCATGTTCCACTATGTGTAAGCTTTATGTTCCACTCTGTGTAGAGCTTTATCATGTTCCACTCTGTGTAGAGCTTTACCATGTTTCACTCTTTGTAGAGCTTTATTTTATCATGTTCCACTCTGTGTAGATTATAATAATTATAATAATCAAGGGGGTAGCGCTAAACCCGGAGGATTATACAGCACCTGGGGGGGGATGTGGAAGGCATTCAGGCTTAATTCGGGGAACTGGAGCACAGATCCAATTCCCTAAATCAAGAGCCCCTCACCAACATCAAGGAACCTTCCTTGAGGGGACTCTGTGTAGAGCTTTACCATGTTTCACTCTGTGTAGAGCTTTATGTTCCACTCTGTGAAGAGCTTTACCATGTTTCACTCTGTGTAGAGCTTTATGTTCCACTCTGTGTAGAGCTTCATGTTCCGCTCTGTGTAGAGCTTTATGTTCCACTCTGTGTAGAGCTTTATCATGTTCCACTCTGTGTAGAGCTTTATGTTCCACTGTGTAGAGCTTTACCATGTTTCACTGTGTAGAGCTTTATGTTCCACTCTGTGTAGAGCTTTACCATGTTTCACTCTGTGTAGAGCTTTATGTTCCACTCTGTGTAGAGCTTTATCAAGCCATGATAAAGCTCTACACAGCAGTGCTATCAGGAAGATTATTTAATATGCATCACGGAGGAGTCTTGGTCCCCTTACATTACTGCTGGTTCAGTAATATCTGGACCAGGATCCCCTGGCATGCCACTGTAGGTTCACCCTTGTACAGGCGCGCTCTCTCTCTCCCTCTCTCTGTCTCTCTCTCTCTCCCTCTCTCTCTTTGTTAGTACTCGGGGCCAGGAGCTATGACTCGACCCCTTCCAACATATGTAAGGTAGTAATTGGTGCGAGCTCCGGGGCCAGCTGTGTGGTCTGGCCAGCTGTGTGTGTGTGTGTGTGTGTATGTGTGTGTGTGTGTGTGTGTGTGTGTGTGTGTGTGTGTGTGTGTGTGTGTGTGTGTGTGTGTGTGTACGCATTCCCTTGTTGCACTTACATGTACCCACCTGTTCATGATTACAGGGGTCGAGTCACAGCTCCTGGCCCACCACTTCACTGTCCACATCTTTCCATTTCCTAACCACTATACGGCTGAAGAAATGCTTCCTAACATCCCTGTAACTGCCTTAAACCTGCAACTTTGCCCTTGTGGACCTATTTCTTGCCTCAATTCCTTTTGAGCATTTTGTACGTTGCTCTCGTGTCTCCCCAGGTTTTCTTGTCTTCTAACATCGTCAGGTTAAGCTCACTTAATCAACCCTCATAACTCACAAACTTTAATAATAATAATAATAATAATAATAATAATAATAATAATAATAATAATAATAATAATAATAATAATAATAATAATAATAATAATAATAATGTTTATATCCAGCAGTAGATGGTTCAACTTATACATACCATAGCTGACACCAATGACATACTATATAGAAAGTTCCTGGTTATGTAGAGCATTTCCTGCAACTTAGTTAATTTTGTCCCCCAGGATGCCACCCATACCAGTCACCTAACACCCAGGATGCCACCCACACCAGTCACCTAACACCCAGGATGCCACCCACACCAGTCACCTAACACCCAGGATGCTACCCCCACCAGTCACCTAACACCCAGGATGCTACCCCCACCAGTCACCTAACACCCAGGATGCCACCCATACCAGTCACCTAACACCCAGGATGCCACCCATACAAGTCACCTAACACCCAGGATGCCACCCATACAAGTCACCTAACACCCAGGATGCCACCCATACAAGTCACCTAACACCCAGAATGCCACCCATACCAGTTACCTAACACCTAGGTAACTACTTACTGCTAGGTCCACCTGAAGTCTACCTGGAGGGTATTCTGGTGATCAACGGCCCCGTGGCCCAGTCCACAACCAGGTCTCTGGTGGATCAAGGTCCAATCAACCAGGTTATTACTGCTGGCAGTACATAGTCCAACGTATGAACCACAGCCCGGCTGATCCAGCACCAATTTTAAGTACCTATCCAGCTCCCTCTTGAAGGCAGCCAGGGGCCTATTCATAATTCCCCTTATGTATAGTGGGAGGCTGTTGAACAGTCTTGGGCCTCAGACAATTATGGTGTTTTCTCTTAGTGTACCAATGGCGCCCCTACTTTCCATTGGGGCTACTTCGCATCGCCTGCCAAGTATTTTACTTTTGTTTACCTGGAGAGAGTTCCGGGGGTCAACGCCCCCGCGGCCCGGTCTGTGACCAGGCCTCCAGGGAGTTATTCGTGCGTGCAGATTCGGGACCATTCCTACTGGGATTTTTCCAGGTGTAGAATACATATCTCTCTCGCCTGTGTTCCAGGGAGTACAAGTCAAGTGCTTCCAAGTGTTCCCAGTAGTTAAGGTGTTTGATGGAGCTTATATGTGCAGTAAAGGTTCTCTGTACATTCTGTAGGTCTGCAGTTTCACCTGTCTTGAATGGATATGTTAATATACAGTAATATTCCAGCCTAGACAGAACAAGTGATTTAGAAAGGATCATCATTGGCTTGGGATCTCTTGTCTTGAAGGTTCTCATTATCCATCCTATCAGTTTCCTGGCAGATGTGATCCTGGCATTGTTATGATCCTTGAAGGTGAGATCCTCAGACATTACCACTCCCAGGTCCTTCACACTACTTTTCTGATCCATTGTATGATCAGAGTCAGTAATATACTCAGTGCTAGTTATTATCTCCTCCAGTTTTCCATAACGGAGTAGTTGGAATTTGTCTTCACTGAACCTCATATTGTTTACCGTTGGTCATTGGAAAACTTTGTTTATATCTTCTCTCACCCAAACCCAGTCATACTCGCCAACATTATCAATGCCAAATTGCAGAAAATATCTGCCTGGATGGTGACTAATAAACTTACTGTGAATACTGACAAAACCTATTTCATTCAGTTTGGAACCAGAGCTGCAAATGTTGTACTTAACATAACACTAAATGGATCACCCATCACAAGACTCACAGAGGAAAAATTCCTAGGAATCCACCTTGACAGTAGCCTTAAGTTCCACACACATATGCAACAAATTACCAAGAAAATCTCTTAGACAGTAGGCATACTATCAAAGATACGGCACTATGTTCCACAATCAGCTCACCTGGCACTGTACCATTCACTCATATACCCTTATCTCACATATGGAATTTGTACATAGGGATCAACAACATTAAATCACCTAAGACCACTAATAGCCCAGCAAAAGGCAGCAGTCAAAATGATGACAAATTCCCACTCCCGACAACATACTCCACCAATATTCAGAAGTTTAAACTTGCTCACCATTAAGAACATCCACACTTATTCATGTTCCTACTACATACATAGAACATTACATGCAAATTTAAACCCTCCACTCAAACTTCTCCTCACCAACCTTAACAGGACACACGATCATAACACAAGACACAGATCTCTCTTTGATGTACCTCGTGTCCATATCTCACTGTGTAAAAACTCTATGCACATAAAGGGCCCCAAAATTTAGAATTCATTAGAAGGAATATACTAAAATAACCCGGCCTGAAAATCAATTTAAGATTCTTCTCAAAAGCCACTTAATCACCATAGACTAAATACTCAATACTTAACATTACCACTAAATCTACCATTACCTAAATCTTAAAACTTCAAGACTAGACAATCAAGTTCAAACATTGACAAATTACCACATAGTGGTATAAATACCTACCAAAAACAGTACTGCCCTACACCAAATTGTAACATTCCCCTACTGTAAACTACATTTAATAAATCACAATGCTATATTCCCATAATATAATTTCAATACACCGACCACTCGACTTACGACCGGTGTTTTTTATGCCAAATTTCTGGGAAATAAACAAGTATTTGTGTTTTACACAGTGTTTATCCTAAACCTTACAGTATAAAATACAGTACTAACAACATAAAAAGTAAAGTAAAACACGAAATACCAAAATAAAACAATAAAATAAAGTCATTACAAAAATGTTTTGTTGATATTCAGTAGTAAAGTTCGACTTACGACCATTTCGACTTACGACCGGTTTCTCGGAACCAAACTCGGTCGTAAGTTGGATGGTAGGTGTATTTACTTTTAAAACTACTGTCCAATGTCGACAGGAATATAATTGAATCATGTTCCATAAAAACTTTCTTGAAAATAGGAGTATATCCTTTGGTTTATATAAATTAGATTCACTTAAAATTAATAGAACTACTGTAAAACTATGATAAACTTCTCTAGTGTAAAGTAGTCAGTAACCCATTAAATTAAGTCAGCCCATAATGTCCAGGAATAATAAAGGCAAAGTCTTTGCACTGCAACCCATTATTCTTCCTCTTCTTCTTTCAACGTACTAGCCGTATCTCACCGAGGTAAATACATAATCTCAATGTACTACTTGCAAAGAAATAAATTTGAAGTTTGAGGTTAACTGAGTCCTCGGTATATGACAGTCTCGTGCAGTCTTCACACAGCGAAAGACATCAGTGACCTCAAACCCATAAAAAGAATATTTCCAGGCAGCCGATTATCATTATTATAATCGAGGGGAAGCGCTAAACCCATAGGTTTATACCGCGCCTGTGTGGGGATGTGGAAGGTATTCAGGCATAATTCAGGGAACTGTCCAGGCAGCTAAAAAGCCAGGTTCATTACAGCACAAGCTTGAACAACCATACCCACAACATACATAGAAGATAAGTTAGTGATACCATTTAGGTAGAATCTTCGCCCCTGGATGACAGGGCTAAAACACTGTAATCTGTCTGTATCTCTAAAAAAGACCAAGAAAATGGAATTCCTGGCCGCTGAAAACTCGGGTTCATTACGGCGGCCCGGAAGTACCACAACAACAAACATTAAATTTGTTCAGTTACGTAAATTAAGATTATAGTTATCATACATAGTTATATATTATTGTAGTTATCATACGTAGGAATATGTGGCCAAGTAAAGGCAGGACAGCTCCAATTCCTTGGATCCTTGGTTCGTGCACTAGATTGCGTGCAGCCAGCAGTAACAGCCTGGTTGATCAGGCGCTAATCCACCATGAGGCCTAGTCACAGACCGGGCTGCTGGGGCATTGGCCCCTGGAACTCTGTCCAGGTATACTCAACAGCATCAAGGAACACCTGCCTTGATGGAACTGTTTTGTTCCATTGATATAGTTCAAAACTGAAAGGAAATTCATCTCGGTTTAAGTCAGTCAGTCAGTCAGTCAGTGTCAGTCAGTCAGTGTCAGTCAGTCAGTGTCAGTCAGTCAGTGTCAGTCAGTCAGTCAGTCACAGTCAGTCAGTCACAGTCAGTCAGTCACAGTCAGTCAGTGTCAGCCAGTCAGTGTCAGTCAGTCACAGTCAGTCAGTCACAGTCAGTCAGTGTCAGCCAGTCAGTGTCAGTCAGTCAGTGTCAGTCAGTCACAGTCAGTCAGTCACAGTCAGTCAGTCACAGTCAGCCAGTCACAGCCAGTCACAGTCAGTCACAGTCGGTCACAGTCAGTCAGTCAGTCTGTCAGCAAGTCTGTCAGCAAGTCTGTCAGTAAGTCAAGTCAGCCAGTAAGTCAAGTCAGCCAGTAAGTCAAGTCAGTCAGTCAGTAAGTACAGTCAATCAATAAGTTAGTTAAGTTTATTTAGGTACAAGTACAACTAAGTACAATTACCATACATAGTAACATGTAAAACAACCACTGTGAAAAAAATAATGAATATCCAAAAGCTTTCATGATTTCTCACATCATCAAGGAACTGTAAAAATAATTTAACAGTAAAAGACTTACGGGCTTCTTATACGGGTTCTTGATGTGAGAAATCACGAATGCGCTTGGAAGTTCACTATTTTTTCCCCAGTGGTTGTTTTGCATATTACGATATTACCTGTTTACTGTAACCTTATTATGTAATAACTTAGGAGTATATTTTCCACTAGGATAAGCTAAATAAGTTAAGACTTACTAACATTGTGGGTCTTCATCTTACCTCTAACATTCTTTTCTTGATGTACAAACTGTACATTAGTAATGCTAATCTATGTACTGGTGACGTACATTCATTACTTTTTCTTACGTACATTGAGCATCATACAAGGACCCCACTGGAAATAAGTCAATTTGTCTGACTTTTTTGGGTTATCCTGGATAATTAACATTACGACTGGTAAATAACAAAAAGGCACAATACCGTGACTGGAACAATACACAAATAACCCGCACATGAAAGAGAGAAGCTTACGACGACGTTTCGGTCCGACTTGGACCATTGACAAAGTCCAAGTCGGACCGAAACGTCGTCGTAAGCTTCTCTCTTTCATGTGCGGGTTATTTGTGTATTACGACTGGTCCTTGTCTTACGATGGGGTTATGGCCCGATGATCTTATCATGAGACGAAAATCTTTGAAAATATTTTAAGATGAAGATGAATACAGTGGAACCTCGGTACACGACCAACTCCCTACTCGAACAAAACTCGACCGAACAAATATGGCCGGCCAGAACTTTGCTGTAAACTATTTCGTGTTTCTTCACATTTCTGGCGTTTTTCTTTTTTGTATTATTTATATAAATAAGTCCCCATGGGGCCTATGACGATTAGTGACAACAACCAACCAAACAGAAAATTGGTTGGGAAGAACTTGTTCAATACTCAAAGTTGCAGCGCTCGAACAGCCGTCTGGAATAAATTAAGGTCGTTTACCAAGGTTCCGCTGTATGTGCTAAATAAATAAATAAATAACTACTGTCACTAAGTAAATAAACAAATAATTACTCTAAATACCAGTATTGAGAAATAAATGACTACAAGTTGTGGACTTTCTGACTTCATGCTGTTAATTATTTTAAGTTTTATTTTTGAAGTTATTGCTTTTGTATCAAAGTTGAAATAAGTCGAACTATCGTGAGTTTAAATATTGTAAGTCAAATATCCTAAGTCAAGGAGCACCTATATGTAAGATACACTGTGAAGTTTGTGGTACTTACTGAGATGTTTTGTACCCTGGTGAATGGAACAACTTGGTACAGTGTCATAAGTAACTCACGGTTCAGGGAGAGTGATCTAGTAGCGACCAGTGAAGAGGCGGGGCCAGGAGCTAGGACTCGACCCCTGCAACCTCAACTAGGTGAGTACACACTTGATATACGGATATAAACACTCGACTACAAAAGTTATCCTACCATGCTAGTCCTCACAGCTGTCATCCTCAACTTCGTGACTGAAAAAAGAGCAAACCATAGACCAGGTGGGGTTTGAACCCAAGGCAATTGAGTGCTAAAATGCACAAGCCAGTGTGCTAACCACTGGACCACTTGTCTATAATAAGATTCATCTAACTACTTATATTTCAGTGATTTTCAACTCTGAAATTTCTACAAACTCAAGTTCATAACTCTAGCATATTTTAATTAAATTATTAGTTTAGCAGGAAGTGCTAAACCCCTAGGAGTCACATGGTACCCGGAGGAAAAGGAAGCAATCAAATTTGAACCAGGGGAAGGACAGATCCTATTCCTTGGATCGGATCTTCCCCACCGGCATCAAAGAACCTCCAAGGAATCATACTCTCAAAAATACTCTAATACAGCGGACCCCCAGTTTACGATCACCTCCCAATGCAACCAATTATGTAAGTGTATTTATGTAAGTGCGTAAGTGTGTATGTTTGGGGGTCTGAAATGGACTAATCTACTTCACAATATTCCTTATGGGAACAAAGTCGTTCAGTACCGGCGCCTGAACATACTTCTGGAATGAAATAATATCGTAAATCGGGAGTCGACTTAGTACACTAAGTGCAAAAGTTTGCAACAAGACTAGTCCTGGAGGTAAGAGGTATGTCCTATGAGGAGAAGTTAAGGGAACCCAACCTGTCAACACTGCACAACAGGAGTGATGGAAGGACATGATAACAATATACAAAGTATCTATTTAAAACCATTAAGGTGTTTAATACCTGTTTTAAACAAGTACTAAATAAAATATCTAACAACAATTTCCTTATTTTTACTGACAAATAAAATGCCCTTAATCAAATAAAAAATCGTTTTTCATATTAAGAAAAACAGTTGATAATATTATCATGTATTTACATATATAAATTCTTATCCAATTACTGTATAATGTATATATAAATTTTCATGCAAGTACTGTACAAATAAACCTCATAAAAATACAATATATACATACAAGAACTGCATTTGTAAATGTTCATACATGTATATATATATAAATCCTTATACAAGTAATGGATACATAAATGTTCATACAAGTAATGTATATACAAAGATTCTTATAAGTACGTGTATACAAAGGTTCTTAAGCGTAATGTATACACGAATGCTCGTACAAATACAACTCTTCATACAATTATATATACACAAATTGTGCAAGAAAGGTATAAAATACCGACAATATGAAAGTTAAGACACATGTGCAACATCTGGGTGTCTTTATTGTAGACGTTTCGCCATCCAGTGGCTTTATCAATACAAATTCCAGGACATAACTTGAAGACAGTAGAACTATATACAAAAGATGAGGTAATCAGTCCCTCAACCTTGTAGTTAGTGTTGACAGCATCGTGGTGGAGGAGAATTCTCCTCCACCACAATGCTGTCAACACTAACTACAACACTGACAGCATCGTGGTGGAGGAGAATTCTCCTCCACCACGATGCTGTCAACACTAACTACAACACTGACAGCATCGTGGTGGAGGAGAATTCTCCTCCACCACGATGCTGTCAACACTAACTACAACAGTGACAGCATCGTGGTGGAGGAGAATTCTCCTCCACCACGATGCTGTCAACACTAACTACAAGGCTGAGGGACTGATTACCTCATCTTTTGTATATAGTTCTACTGTCTTCTAATTTGTACTGATAAAGTCACTGGATGGCAAAACGTCTACAATAAAGATACCCAGATGTTGCACGTGTGTCTTAACTTTCATATGCACAAATATGTCTTCACTGGTTTATATCTCTTAATACACACAGGCAGCAGTTCATACAACTCTACAGTTGTCCGTACACGATGATCATTGCACTGCCATACCCCCCGCAAAGGGCTGGCAAGAGCTCTTAATTCAGGGAACTGGAGCCACTCTTCCCATGCTTTGGATCAAACATTCCCCAGGGTCGTAAATGACCCCAATAGGTTAAAAGTAAAAATTTACGGCAGCAGAAACGACAGGTGTTGACTGAACAATGGTGTAAGAGTTTCTTCTTTCCCGGGTCTACATACCTCGCTGGGAGACAGCTGGGGTTCAAACTTGATCATTTTTCTATTTTTAACACACCGGTCATCTCCCACTGAGTACAGTGACCTGAGGCAAAGAGGAAAAACGTTTACCATCATTCAATCACTGTCTTTACTAAACAAGATAGAGGAGTGAGAGGCAATCAGGTTTGATCTGAGGCAAAGGAGAGGGCAGTTTCAACCTCTGTATTGTATCATACATGTTATAAACTGTCTCTGCAACCTCTGTACTGCAACATACATGTTATAAACTGCCTCTGCAACCTCTGTATTGTAACATACACGTTATGAACTGCCTCTGCAACCTAAGTACTGTATCATACATATTATAAACTGTCTCTGGAATCTCAATATTGTATCATACATGTTATAAACTGCCTCTGTACTGTACATGTTGATCACACTCGTCACTCCTACACATTACATAATTGTTTGTCTAAGACAGTCTCTCTCTTACACCAAAGAACGGCAACAAAGCAGAAAAAACACATTCGCGGTCGTTCATCGAAGACAGTGAATGAAGGAACAATGGTGAACGCACTGTCTCTTACATTCTGGTCATCCTAGCCCAGTGGTAGCTGGCCCACGTGTCCGAAAAAAAAGATTTTGGAAATACACTTAGATTTCGAGCCATGAAAAGAGTGAGGGTTAAAACCTATGGCTGGTAGAGTGGCCTGGGGGGTTTTAGACCCCACTCTCCATGGGTTCAAAACCTCACCTGTTCCGTGGGTTGTTTACAGGCTTGTTAATATGGTTTCGCAAGTCGTTTTGCGTTCAATTTCTAATTTCCTTCCAAACAAAAGTAATCACAACCTCTGGCAATTAGGAAGGATTATTATTACAATTATAATAAAACACTAAACCCACAGGGGCTATACATCTATAAGATGGAATATAAACATAAATCGTAGAGGCCTACTCTGAATATCATGGTGGAGGCCTAGATACATAAACCTCAGATTAAAAAGCTGTATTATTCATTGTATGCTTATGGCACTGTATGGCCCTTGTGGGTTTAGCCCTTGTTACGATTGTAACAATAATGATATCCATTGTAATAATAATTATAATCATTTTACAAGATGGTTTTCAGGTGTCTGTCAGTACAAATAAGTGTCCAGTATATCGAGTCTTCAGTGACTGTTGTCACTATCACTGTTTTATGTATTATAATGACTGGTCATCATCCTGCCACTGTTAACTAACACTACAATGATTGGTCATCATCCTTTATTATTATTTTATTATCACACTGGCCGATTCCCACCAAGGCAGGGTGGCCCACCAAGGCAGGGTGGCCCACCAAGGCAGGGTGGCCCGAAAAAGAAAAACTTTCACCATCATTCACTCCATCACTGTCTTGCCAGAAGGGTGCTTTACACTACAGTTTTTAAACTGCAACATTAACACCCCTCCTTCAGAGTGCAGGCACTGTACTTCCCATCTCCAGGACTCAAGTCCGGCCTGCCGGTTTCCCTGAACCCCTTCATAAATGTTACTTTGCTCACACTCCAACAGCACGTCAAGTATTAAAAACCATTTGTCTCCATTCACTCCTATCAAACACGCTCACGCATGCCTGCTGGAAGTCCAAGCCCCTCGCACACAAAACCTCCTTTACCCCCTCCCTCCAACCTTTCCTAGGCCGACCCCTACCCCGCCTTCCTTCCACTACAGACTGATACACTCTTGAAGTTATTCTGTTTCGCTCCATTCTCTCCACATGTCCGAACCACCTCAACAACCCTTCCTCAGCCCTCTGGACAACAGTTTTGGTAATCCCGCACCTCCTCCTAACTTCCAAACCACGAATTCTCTGCATTATATTCACACCACACATTGCCCTCAGACATGACATCTCCACTGCCTCCAGCCTTCTCCTCGCTGCAACATTCATCACCCATGCTTCACACCCATATAAGAGCGTTGGTAAAACTATACTCTCATACATTCCCCTCTTTGCCTCCAAGGACAAAGTTCTTTGTCTCCGCAGACTCCTAAGTGCACCACTCACTCTTTTTCCCTCATCAATTCTATGATTCACCTCATCTTTCATAGACCCATCCGCTGACACGTCCACTCCCAAATATCTGAATACATTCACCTCCTCCATACTCTCTCCCTCCAATCTGATATTCAATCTTTCATCACCTAATCTTTTTGTTATCCTCATAACCTTACTCTTTCCTGTATTCACCTTTAATTTTCTTCTTTTGCACACCCTACCAAATTCATCCACCAACCTCTGCAACTTCTCTTCAGAATCTCCCAAGAGCACAGTGTCATCAGCAAAGAGCAACTGTGACAACTCCCACTTTGTGTGATTCTTTATCTTTTAACTCCACGCCTCTTGCCAAGACCCTCGCATTTACTTCTCTTACAACCCCATCTATAAATATATTAAACAACCACGGTGACATCATCCTACAAGTTAATAAACAATACAATGACTTCATGATGATGCTGTAATTATAATGTATACCTAACTTGCACTTAGGACACAAACACCTGGACAGTCCGACTGGTTAAGGTCCAAATCAGACAGAAACATTGTCCCAATTTCCCGTCTCCTATGTCCAGGCCATTTGTCCATTGCTCCAGTTGTGCTATTGTGCCTCTTTATCCCATAGCCACAGTAATAACTATCAGAAATAAATGAGACATTTTTTTAAAGCTATATTACCAAATATTTGATAAAAAATAACTATTCTCGTTTCTTGAAGAATAAAATAAATAAGGGACATTTTTTGAAGCCATTTTACCAAATACTTGATAAAATAACACAATTATTCTCATTTCTTAAGAAATTAAATGGATTTGAGACATATTTGAAACCATTTTGCCAAACAGATACAGTGGATCCTCGGTATACGACCAGCTCCCTACTCGAACAAAACTCGGCGCTCGACCGAACGAGTACAACCTCCCAGAACTTCACTGTTAAACTGCTTCGTGTTTCTTCACATTTTTCGGCCTTTTTTTTTTGTATTATTTATATAAATAAGTCACCATAGGACCTACGACAATTAGTGATAACAACCAACCAAACCGAAAATTGGTTGGTATGCCTAGTATGGGCCAACAGGCCTCCTGCAGCGCTCCTCCTTTCTTATGTTCTTAATACCCAAACGGAGCGGCACTCGAACAGCCTTCTGAAATGAATTAAGGTCGTATACCGAGGTTCCGCTGTATTCGATAAAAATAACACAGCTATTCTCATTTCTTGAGAAATAAAATGAATTTCTCAACCTAAAAAAATAAAATAGGAAATTTGAAGCCATTTATCCAGTAATGACAAATGTAACATCAAAAAATTCAAATTTTGGGAAATTTTCAATATTTTTAAAGGAAATATTCCCATGCCTAATTTTTTTTTGGGGGGGGGGGAAGGGGGGGAATAGGCTTAAATGGACAAAATAAAATGGCAATATTTGGACAACAAATAAGAAAAACATGCAATGTTACATGTAACTCAAAGTTTTAGATTCAACCAGTGGGTTAACCCTTTGAGGGTCGACAGGCCCTCTCCGAAACTTGTTCTCAGGGTCGGCCAAATTTAAAAAAAAAAAAATTTATTTTTTCTTATGAAAAGATAGAGAATCTTTTCCTGATCATAATGACACCAAAAGTATGAAATTTGATGGAAAACTTACAGAATTATGCTCTCGCGAAGTTAGCGGTCTTGACGATGTTTACGTATCGCCGATTTTGCCCACTTTGAGCCCTATTTTCGACCAATTCCAATGTACTAGTTGACAAAAATCATAACTATTTCGCTAGAACTCCATTTTTTCTATCGAACGAGTACAAGAAACCACCCATTTACTGATTTCAACTATCCAATAAAGTGGTCAGAATTTAGCAATTTTGCCAATTTCACACAAATTTCAAAAGATGCCAATTTCCAAACAGGGTCCAGAATAAACAAAAAAGACATTCCTGGCATTAAAATAACAAGTTCTCTGTTCGTTAGTTACATCCCCAGGCCACTCTTATATTTCTTTGGCTTTCCACTTTGAATTTTTATTCTTACAAAAAATAGAAGATTTACTGTTATGCAGACTACTGCATTAGTGTAGAAATGGTATAAATAATATCAGCGCACTTGTGAAAGAATATTAGACTCACCAGTTGACGTGTATTGCACGCTTGGCATGATTTGTTTACTTTTGAACTTTGATAAAAATCGAACATTTCTGCTACTTTGAGCTCAATTTCAAGGCACCTTTCATTGTAAAACCAGTCAAAATCACCTCAATTTCTGTAATATGTCTTCCATTCTATAAAATGAGATAAAGAAAACTAGAATACAACAATAAATACCATACGAAAATACAGTGCAAAGTCGCTGTTTTATTCCAAAAACACGGTCAAAGTTTTTTTTTTCTCATTACGCACTGTGTGCTGCAGGATTTTTTTTTATACTGCGCACACTGACCACATAGACCCATTCTTTCATATGTAGGCCTACCAGCTTTCTCTCACTAGATTTGAGGGCGCTAGAATTTAGGTGTACTAGTACGTCAAAAACCCTGGGTCGTAAGCCATACTAGTACGGCCGAAACCCTCAAAGGGTTAACTACTCATAATTAACCCACCTGGGTTAATAATGAATTAACCCACCTGTGTTAATAATGAATTAACCCACCTGTGTTAATAACGAATTAACCCACCTGTGTTAACGAATTAACCCACCTGGGTTAATAATAAATTAACCCACCTGTGTTAATAACGAATTAACCCACCTGGGTTAATAATAAATTAACCCACCTGTGTTAATAACGAATTAACCCACCTGTGTTAATAACGAATTAACCCACCTGTGTTAATAACGAATTAACCCACCTGGGTTAATAATGAATTAACCCACCTGTATTAATACCAAATAATTAAACTGTGGCCATTATATTACAAAGCTCTATGTAGCTGCCCAGTTATACAGTAAGCTCTTACAAAGCTCTATGTAACTGATCTGTTGCACAGCTTTTATAAAGCTCTATGGCGGTGCAATCGATAAATGCGATTGAAAAAGTATAATGAAAATTATATAACACGTGCTATATAATAGTCATGCTATACAAAAGAGCTTTATATAGAGCTGGCTCTATTAACTTGATGACTGATAAATCAGCTATCAATGCACTGAAATGTTACTGCCAACAATTAAAAAATTATCTGGCCTATGACAAAAATAAATCCAAATTTTGAATTCCCTGCAGCTTTTGAAAATTAATTGACCTTAGGCTTCTAAAAAACTTATGAACAAAAGAGTTTCTTCCAAAAAACAAATCTGGTGTGTAAAAAAATCCTTTATCCTTCAAAAACTTTGAAAAAAAAAACTGTATATTATAAAGAATTTATTTATTCAAAGAATCTTCGATGTTTGTTCTGACCATGTTGGATATTGTCCAAATTCTGGACAAAAATACGTCAGTTTTCTTATAAAGTGTCGCTGTAGAGTGAAATTTCTTGTAAATACGACTGAAAAAAATTGAAAACTGAATAGCAAATTTAAAGGCCAAAATGGTATATACAGTAGTACCTCGAGTTTCACACAGCTCCCAACTCGACCAATTATGTAAGTGTATTATTGCAAGTGCTTTTGTAAGTGTATTTTTGGAGGTCCGAAATGGACTAAGCTAATTTACATTATTCTTTATGGGAACAAATTTGTTCGGTAATGGCGCTCAAACAGCCTTCTGGAACGAATTAATTTCATATCCTGAGGAACCACCGTATATTCAATCCTGGATGCATTTCCTCTGTTTACAAAATTTAAAATCACATTGTACAGAGAAGCTTTATAAGACAGCTGACTGTATTTTTATAAAGCTCCTCAATATATAGTGATTTAGTGTGAATACAAATGAAAAATCTCCATGGAGGGAATGGGTTAGAAGCCTTCCTCTGTAAGCTGTGTGTGCTGTGAGAGGCGACTAAAATATCGGAAGCAAGGTGCTAGTAACACCATCTCCTGTATAAATTACTAAATACATGTACCAGCAGCAAGGGGCTACTAACACCTACATAAATTACTAAATAGCAGGACCAAGGTGCTAGTAATGCCTTTCCTGTGTAAATTACTAAATAGCGAGACCAAGGTGCTAGTAACACCTTTTCCTGTATAAAATACTTAATGTCCCCAGTGTTCAAAATAAACAGAACAATTGAAAAACTACATTCAGAATGAAATACCATATAAAATGATCACAGTACACAATACCATTCAATTCTGGATTATCTTTTTCAATCTCTTTTACAGAAAATCAAACTACAGTGGAACCCCAGATTTCGTCTGGTGCGGATATCGTACAATTCAGATTTTGACCACATTTTTGGGGGAAAATTTATCCCGGGTTTTGTACCTCCACTTGGAAATCATCCATATGAGACATGTCCGCCCGCCCAGGATGTGGCCACTAACACGTACGTGACTCAGTCTGCCTCTGTCACTTGTTCAGTGAGCAATACTTCACATGTTCATGGTGGTAGAGGGTGGTAGTGATGGTGGTAGAGGGTGGTAGTGATGGTGGTAGAGGGTGGTAGTGATGGTGGTAGAGGGTGGTAGTGATGGTGGTAGAGGGTGGTAGTGATGGTGGTAGAGGGTGGTAGTGATGGTGGTAGAGGGTGGTAGTGATGGTGGTAGAGGGTGGTAGTGATGTTGGTAGAGGGTGGTAGTGATGTTGGTAGAGGGTGGTAGTGATGGTGGTAGAGGGTAGTAGTGATGGTGGTAGAGAGTGGTAGTGATGGTGGTAGAGGGTAGTAGTGATGGTGGTAGAGAGTGGTAGTGATGTTGGTAGAGGGTGGTAGTGATGGTGGTAGAGGGTGGTAGTGATGGTGGTAGAGGGTGGTAGTGATGTTGGTAGAGGGTGGTAGTGATGGTGGTAGAGGGTGGTAGTGATGGTGGTAGAGGGTAGTAGTGATGGTGGTAGAGGGTGGTGGTGGTGGTGATGGTGATAGAGGGTGAGGCCTATGGTGATGTGACTGTGTTGCCATAGGGGCCCTTAGAAGTGTGGAGTTTCTGCGACTTGTTCCAGGCAAGTAATTGCAACTATCACACTCGTTCCAGGCAAGAAACTGCAACTATCACACTCGTTCTAGGCAAGGAACTGCAACCATCACACTCGTTCCAGGCAAGAAACTGCGACTTTACCTGTTCCAGTCAAGTATCTGGTAGAGACACTACACAGACCAACTTTATTACCCAGTAATACATCCCACACTTAGTGTGGCATAATAAAGCTCAACACTAATACAGTATATCCCAGTAAGATAGTCACGATAGTAAGTCAACAATGCATGTTGCAGTGTTGCATAAGAAAGATAAATTCACTGGGCAACACATGAGAATAAACACATGCTAAGTGTGTATTTTATTACCATCAGAACACTAGTCTCTGTTAATAGAGTAACAGGCATCTGTTTTTATGGTACAAGTCAATGTTTATGGGACAAAACCCAATGTATGGGACAAAATCAATTTTTATGGTACAAAATCAATGTTTATGGGACAAAACCCAAAGTATGGGACAAAATCAATTTTTATGGTACAAAATCAAAAAAGGACAATAATGTGGCACAAAATGAAGTTTTCTTTATGGAACAAATTTGAAATAATCCCAAAAGGAGAGAAAATTGAAGATGTTAATGTTAATTTCGTGAAATAAAAGCAAGTTCAATGTGGACAAATCTGCTAATGGCTACAATAACATGTTAAAATATTTAACAGGTTAAATTTATGCACTAATCATTTTAGAATGATGAATGTGCATCGCCTGGTGATGAATGTGGGCTGAATGGTGATGAATGATACCCCGAGAATGAGTACCTAACTGTCGACTGTTTTTTCTTCTTGTATTCATAGTCGGAGGAGTCGGAGCTCGACACGATTCTTTTTCTCTTCCTGGATCTTTTACAGCTCTGCTCCGATGATTCTGTGTCTGATTCTGAAGAACTTATCTTGTATGTGGCTTTTTTGGACTTGACCTTTCTCTTATGCTTGCTTTTCTTGCTCTTTTTGCTCTTTTCGGCCTTATGACGGTCCTTGGTCTTCCGCTTTCGTTTTCTACTGGAATGCTTAGATTTCGAACTGGTGTAGTCAGTTTTCCAGTCCTTGTAGCATGAGTCTTTGGAGTTGCTGGATGATTCTCTACTCTGGCTATCCCAACTCTGTTCCTGCCAGGATGATGTACTCTCTGTCTTGCTTGATGGGGGAGTCAGAAGGCGGTCAGAACTGGACCACGCTTCACTGGAACTATCAGAAACGTGGTAGTTGGTAAAACTGTTTCTTGTGCGAGTATCATGCCTAGAGTTCGATCTCAACGAACTTTTGATCTTAGAACGGTGATCCTTCCTCGCGTGTCTGCCCGATGAGTTCCGCTCCTTCAAAGGGGATTTCACCCTATGTCTAGAGTAATTGGAACTACAAGGATCATCTCTGCTCTTACTGGTGTGCTTTACTTTAGTGCCAGTCTTTTCTTCACATAAATGCTTCCTACTCTCTACATTCTGAAAATTAGAATCGCCATTTGAGGATACAAATGTATTCTTTTTCTCCGTTAATTTTTCATTAGAACTAGTCTTAATGTCTTTGTATTTACATTGCAAACTCTCGATATTTTGATAACTCGACTCATCATTTGAGGAAAGACTTATATTTACGTTTTCACTTTGTTTATCTTTCTTTTTCACACTTAATACTGGGTCAAGATTCTTCGAACTTTTATGCCACTTAAGTGAAATTTCAATGGAAGATGTCTGAACAGATTCTGAACGATCGTTCGAGGTGGAGGCTTCGACACTGGCTGATTCGTTGTCGTCACAGTAGCTGTGGTCTTCTTTAGCTGTTCTCCTGATGGAAGATCCACTACAACTGGGTTCGCTCAGCGGAAGAGGGAAGTTGGTCCTCTTGAGGGTTGGTTTCCTCCGCCCCTTTTTGTGTTGATTTGAAGAAAGATTGGAACTGCTGCTGCTGCCTTTGTCTCTAATAAAATCCTGGCTAATTTTTTTCTTCCAGTGATTATCTTTTTCTTTGAATGATGGTGTGTGTTGTTCAGCTCTGTCACTATCACGGAATCTCTTACCATGATGATGCTTCTCTTTAGATGATGCTTCGAGTTCTTCATCCTCATCACTCTCTAAGTCAATTATCTCTGGGGTCTTCTGTCTTTTTTTAACCTCTTCGATGACAATGCAGCTGTCGGACTGTTCACTGTCTGAGGACACCTCGGTTTTTAGTGTGCTGTTTGCATGTTGCTGCTGTGTTGCACGGTTTTCTTCTGATCTTGATGTTGATGCTCCCTCATTGATTGTGCTGAGGAAGTCTTTGGTACGGCCTAGTAAGCGAGTCATGCTGCATGTTTCAGGTGGTTCAGGATTGTGCGTCTCTGAAAAGTCTGGCTGCGTTGGCGTTGAAGGTACAGCCACAGCTGCCGACTGTTGCGTTGCTGGATATTCAGCATCATCACTTTCACTGCTAGAACTGGAACTTGAACTGGAACTGTCATCACTGCTGATCACAACAGATCCTTCCTGAGTTAAAGTCTCTACCCTCGCCACGAGTGCACCAGCTCCTGCAGGACCCTGGCGAGTCTCTACTCCAGAGTTAGCGCTCACGGGATTTCCGCGCATGTCCACCTCGACCACTGCATCGCTGTCATCCGAACTGCTGCTGCTGCTCTCATCTTCGTTAAAACCATATCTTGGGACGTATTGAGCTGCATTGTCGTGGCCAACCATGTCATAGGGGGAGAGAGCAAAGTGGTAGAATTCATGGACAAAGTGATTTGTGCGCCTTCCAAGATGCACTTGCATTGCACGTCGAAATTCTCGGGAATTGATGGAATATCTGACGATAAGATCCATGACTTCGGCAAGAACTACGCCAACTCTGGAGGATGGCAAAAGAGCTGCCAGCTCACGATTTACCCAAGGTACCAGGCGATGCGTGAGTGCAGGTTGTTCCCGATATAAATCGGGAGAGCTCTGTCGATAACTACCTGTAATATCTGCTATAGGCTGCACCCATACGTTGTTGAGATAAACACTGAGACGAAACATAGATGAACCCCTGAGATTGAACCTAGAAGGTCTACGTTCACGTGGACCAGAAGGAATGGCATCGGGAATGGCTTGGGGGCGCCCGGGATACAGATGACGCAGCGTAGCAGCGCCGGGAAAATTAGTTGTCCGATACCCAAAGAATCTACGCCTTTCCGCATCAAGAAACTCCTGAAAATTGGCGATTCCCTGGTTTCGTTCCGGTGGGTCAGGCCTCGGCACTTTCCATTCCTTATACTCACTTTCAGATTTGATGTCGTACATTATAATTGTAAAACTTAGTTTACAAAGAGGACAAACAGCTTTCTGTTTTGACCATTCTTTTAGACATACCAAACAAAAGCCATGTAGACAAGAATTAGCCACGCACTTGTCAGTGATATGGCTAAGACATATGGGACATGTGTCATCGGAAATGGGTGACCCTTCGCTTGGAGGTCTCTCTGGGGTACGCGAGCCAGAGGGACTCTTGTTGACAGATGGACATGTGGACATGCCAGACTCCATTGCTGTGTTGGTACCTGTGTCTTGCGCACTCTCGCTAGGAGACGACATTGCAGATCAACTGAAAAATTACGACTAATCAGCGATGAATAAAAATCATGAGAAATAAAAGACAAAAAGTTCACAAATAACCCACAATACCATGACTGGAACAATTCACAAATAACAATACTATGGCTGGAACAATTCACAAACACGCTGCGCACAGGTGAGAAAACAGGAAAACAGGTGTGGAGGAAGGAGGGGAAGTAAGCAGTAGTATTAATAGTAGTAGAAGTATTAATAGTAGTAGTAGTAGTATTAATAGTAGTAGTAGTAGTAGTATTAATAGTAGTAGTAGTAGTAGTAGTAATAGTAGTAGTAGTATTAATAGTAGTAGTAGTATTGATAATAGTAGTAGTAGTATTTATAATAGTAGTAGTAGTGGTATTAATAATAGTAGTAGTAGTACTAGTAGCAGCAGCAGTCAGTAGTCCATCCTGGACTATTGTAGTAATAGTAGTAGTAAAAATAATAACAGCAGCAGTAGTAGTGGTAGTTAGAAGTCCATTCTAGACTACCATAAAGTAACACTTATATGCTTAAATCCCATTTTCTTTCTAACTACAAGATAAACTGATAAATATGTTCACACGATGCATAAAATAAATAAATACTACCTATAAATGCTGATAAACATTCACGGATGCATGCCAGTGAATTATACACACAAACGACATATGCAATAAGCAGTGATGGGCACAGTTCTGCTAACCGCTAATTAGCGGAAGTAACTTTTTGTTTAGTGGATTAGCGTTTACGCTAACTTCGGAAATGCTAATCAATTACCTTCTGCTAAATAAAGTTCCACTAACTTTGAGTCTGCTACAGAAAAATCATACGTTGTTGGTAGTCAGAAAGCAATGCCTTTTCAAAGACGCATGTGTTTGCTCCTATCTGTTGTGGGCGTTTCTCGAACAGTCAGTCTGGCATGATATTGGGTGACTACGTGTAAACGTGATTTGTCAATGCAGCATCAGCAGCATCTGAGCAGCACTGTCATAGTCTTACAGTGTCAGCGATCGCTGGGGTGCGCTGTTACTTATCACTATGAACAGGGGAGACGTTTCTGTTCCGCACGAGGGTGTTGTTGAGGAGTCGGCAGTAACATATCGTTATCAGATTGTAGTGAAGGAAAAGTTACTTAACCCGTAAACGGTCCAAGCAGATCTATGTTCACATGCGTAGCGCTACAAAAGTAGATCAAAGTTTTTTACACATTTTCAAATGTAAAAAAAAAAAAAAAAGAAGATCTACTTTTTTTTACATAGTTTCAAATGTTGAAAAAACGTATATACAGTGGACCCCCGGTTAACGATATTATTTCATTCCAGAAGTATGTTCAGGTGCCAGTACTGACCGAATTTGTTCCCATAAGGAATATTGTGAAGTAGATTAGTCCATTTCAGACCCCCAAACATACACGTACAAACGCACTTACTTAAATACACTTACATAATTGGTCGCATTGGGAGGTGATCGTTATGCGGGGGTCCACTGTATACGTTTGGACCGTTTACGGGTTAGGTACAGTGCTCAAGTAGTTTTAATTGGTTGCTTCACAACACTGGTACTTATACACGAGTATTAACTCTTAAACGGTCCAAACAGATCTACGTTCACATGCGTAGTGCTCCAAAAGTAGATCTACGTTTTTTACATATTTTCAAATACAAAAAGAAAACGTAGATCAAAGTTTTTTTACACATTTTCAAATGTGAAAAAAACAAAAAGAAGATGTACATATTTTTTTATATACTTTCAAATGTTGAAAAAAACGTAGATCTACGTTTGGACAGTTTAAGGGTTAAAGATGAGTACTGTTTGCAACACTGTCCTTTCTATTAGCCTAAAAAATTTAGAAAATTTCACTTTTTATCAGTTTCCTTTATTTTAGGTTAATTTTGTCTCATTAAAACCTTATATTTTATTAGGAAACTCTCCATGTCTGTTCTAAAAGTCTTGAAAAGACCAAACAACTAGACCGAATCTGAATTCACGTCAAAAAGTAAGTGTCTAGCGTCTTCTTCTTCTTCTTTCAACGTACCAGCCGTATCCCACTGAGGCGGGGTGGCCCAAAAGAAAAAACTGAAGTTTCTCCTTTTAAATTTAGTAATATATACAGGAGAAGGGGTTACTAGCCCCTTGCTCCCGGCATTTTAGTCGCCTCTTACAACACGCATGGCTTACAGAGGAAGAATTCTGTTCCACTTCCCCATGGAGATAAGAGGAAATAAACAAGAACAAGAATTAGAAAGAAAATAGAAGAAAACCCAGAGGGGTGTGTATATATATGCTTGTACATGTATGTGTAGTGTGACCTAAGTGTAAGTAGAAGTAGCAAGACTTACCTGTAATCTTGCATATTTATGAGGTGTTTAGCGTCAGCTTCCACTAATTTTTTCGGCCATTTAGCGGTTTAGCTTTAGTGGAGCTAACGTTTTAGTTAGCGGATTAGCGGTTAGCCAAGCTAACTTTTTGGTTAGCTGTGCCCACCATTGGCAATAAGTATTAAGAGTATTAAATAAGTATTAAATGAAAGGAAGTGAGGAGAGGGCGTACCTCACCATACAGAACCCGCACTGAAGGTGGCACTGTCGTTGTTCAGTTCTCATAGAGCTGAAATCGTGAACGACTCTATACACATCATGCAGTACATGTCTTGCATGCCATACTGCACTCTGTAAAGGAATAATAATGGTAGTGGTAATAATAATAATAATAATTAAAGTGATAGTGATAATAGTAATAATCATAATAGTAATAATAAGAACATAAGAACGATGGAACACTGCAGAAGGCCTACTGGCCCATGCGAGGCAGGTCCAAGTCTCCTACCGGCTTAAGCCAATGCACCCAACCTAGTCAGGTCAGGTCACATTGACTTAAGGGAGGAACACGGCAACCGACCTGGTAGCACAAGATGTGATAATAGTAATAATAATAAAAGTAATAATAATAGTAATAACAGTAATAATAATAACAGTAATAACAGTACACAAATAACTAGCACATAGAAGAGAGGAGTTTATGACGACGTTTCGGTCCGACTTGGACCATTTACAGTGTGACTTTGTAAATGGTCCAAGTCAGACCAAAACATCATCGTAAACTTCTCTCTTCTATGTGCTAGTTATTTGTGTTTTGTTCCAGTCACGGTATTGTGTCTTTTTTGTTATTTAGTAATAACAGTAATAGTAAAAATAATAATACAATATTATAATAGCAATAATAATAGTAATACTACATAATAATAGCAATAATAATAGTAATACCATATAATAATAGCAATAATAATAGTAATACTACATAATAATAGCAATAATAATAGTAATACCATATAATAATAGCAATAATAATAGTAATACTACATAATAATAGCAATAATAATAGTAATACTACATAATAATAGCAATAATAATAGTAATACTACATAATAATAGTAATACATAATATTAATAATATAATAATAGTTATAATAATAGTAACATAATAATAATAATAATAATAATAATAGTAGGTTGGTAGACAGCAACCGCCCAGGGAGGTACTACCGTCCTGCCAAGTGAGTGTAAAACGAAAGCCTGTAATTGTTTTACATGATGGTAGGATTGCTGGTGTCCCTTTTTTTCTGTCTCATAAACATGCAAGATTTCAGGTACGTCTTGCTACTTCTACTTACACTTAGGTCACACTACACATGCATGTACAAGCACATATATGTATATATACACATCCCTCTGGGTTTTCTTCTATTTTCTTTCTAGTTCTTGTTGTTGTTTATTTCCTCTTATCTCCATGGGGAAGTGGAACAGAATTCTTCCTCCGTAAGCCATGCGTGTTGTAAGAGGCGACTAAAATGCCAGGAGCAAGGGGCTAGTAACCCCTTCTCCCGTATAAATTACTAAATTTAAAAAGAGAAACTTTCGTTTTTCTTTTTGGGCCACCCTGCCTTGGTGGGATACGGCCGGTTTTTTTAAAAAAAAAAAAAAAAAAAAAAAAATAATAATAATAATAATAATAATAATAACAATAATACAGCGGAACCTTGGTTTTTGTATGCCATAGTTTGTGTGTAAAACTATAGTTATTCTCTATAAAATGTATTTTTTGTTAATATTTTTGGGTGTCTGGAATGGATTAATTGAATTTACAGTAGACCGTTGTTTAACATGGTAGCCACGTTCCTGAAAATGCCGTGGTAGTTAAAACTGTGTTAGACAAACTGTAGAACTTATGGGAAAAATAGGGTTACGTTCCTGGGAGCCTCAAAAAGCCAAACAGCTTTTTTTTTAAAAACCAAACCATACCACGGGCGGGATTTGAACCCGGGGTCAGAGAGTCTCAAAACTCCAGACCATCACGTTAGTCTCTCTGACCGTGGGTTCAAATCCAGCATGTGGTATGGTTTGTTTGCAATCGTGTCATTACGATTTCGTGAGTAAGCTTTTTTTTAGACCAACAGATCTTACAAAAAAAAAAGTTAATTGTACTTCATTGTCGTGATGTATTATTTTGTTTTTACTGCTTAAGACTACAAATGCAACAGAAATAATAGTACAGTGGACCCTCGACTAACGATATTATTTCATTTCAGACGTCTGTTCGGGTGCCATTGCCGACCGAATTTGTTCCCATAAGGAATATTGTGAAATAGATTAGTCCGTTTCAGACCCCCAAAAATTCATGTACAAAAGCACTTACAAAAATACACTTACATAACCGGTCGAGTTGCGAGCTGATCGTTAGTCGAGGGTCCACTGTATTTCTTACCTTAAATTGTGGGTGCTGGTGTTTGTGGATGATTGTGGAGAGTGGAGGGTTATGTTGTGGCCCTACTGGGCTGAGGTGGATAGTAGAGGTTCTGGTACTCAAGTTGATGGTTGTACACGAGTGTTCATAAACAAGTCAAGTCAGTACGTCAGTTAGTCAAGTCAGTAAGTCAAGTTAGTCAAGTTAGTAAGTCAGTCAAGTTAGTAAGTCAGTCAAGTCAGTAAGTCAAGTCAGTCAAGTTAGTAAGTCAGCCAGTCAGTAAGTCACTCAGTCAAGTAAATCAGTCAGTAAATCAGACAGTAAGTCAGTCAAGTAAATGAGTTAGTAAGCCAGTCAGTAAATCAGTCAAGTCAGTAAATCAGTCAAGTCAGTAAGTCAATCAATCAGTAAGTCAATCAGTCAGTAAGTCAATCAATCAGTAAGTCAGTCAGTCAGTCAAGTAAGTGAGTAAACCAGTCAGTCAGTACTTCAGTCAGTCATCACACAAACTCATAATTACTCACATTTACCTAGCAGAGGATGGTCGGCGACGTTCCAAATTTTTTCCCCTCCCGCAAACTGAACCGTGTAAAGTGAATTCTCCGAAGTGTTGTACAAAAATAGTGCGCAAGTCTTCAACATTGCTATAACCAAAACATACCAAACAAAACCATGTTAAATGACGGTCTACTGTACATTATTTCTTATGGGAAATACAGTGGACCCCCGCCTAACGATCAGCTCCCAACTCGACCAATCATGTAAGTGTACAGTGGACCCCCGCATAACGATGGCATCGCATAGCGATTTTTCCGCATAACGATTACTTTTATCGCAAAATTTTTGCCCCGCATACCGATTAAAAACCCGCATACCGATTTTCGTCCGAGACGCGTCCAATGTGCCCTCAGCCAGCCTCACATGTGCCGCTCCGTCCCATTGTTTACCAGCCAGCCTCCGCGGTAACATCCAAGCATACACTCGGAATATTTCGTATTATTACAGTATTTTCGGTGCTGTTTCTGGAAAATAAGTGACCATGGGCCCCAAGAAAGCTTCTAGTGCCAACCCTACACCTCAAAGGGTAAGAATTACTATAGAGATGAAGAAAGAGATAATTGATAAGTATGAAAGTGGAGTGCGTATAGCCGACCTAGTCAAGCTGTACAAGAAACCCCAATCAACCATCGCTACTATTGTGGGCACCAGAAAGACAATCAAGGAAGCTGTTCTTGCCAAAGGTTCAACTGTGTTTTCGAAACAAAGATCGCAATTGATGGAAGATGTTGAGAGACTCTTATTGGTGTGGATAAATGAAAAACAGATAGCAGGAGATAGCGTCTCTCAAGCGATCATATGTGAAAAGGCTAGGAAGTTGCATGACGATTTAATTAAAAAAATGCCTGCAACTAGTGATGATGTGAGTGAATTTAAGGCCAGCAAAGGTTGGTTTGAGAGATTTAAGAAGCGTAGTGGCATCCATAGTGTGATAAGGCATGGTGAGGCTGCCAGTTCGGACCACAAAGCGGCTGAAAAATATGTGCAGGAATTCAAGGAGTACATAGAAACTGAAGGACTGAAACCTGAACAAGTGTTTAATTGTGATGAAACAGGCCTGTTCTGGAAGAAAATGCCAAGCAGGACCTACATTACTCAGGAGGAAAAGGCACTCCCAGGACATAAGCCTATGAAAGACAGGCTTACTTTGTTGATGTGTGCCAATGCTACTGGTGATTGCAAAGTGAAGCCTTTATTAGTGTATCACTCTGAAACTCCCAGAGCGTTCAGGCAAAAGAATGTCCTCAAGGATAATTTGTGTGTGCTGTGGAGGGCAAACAGTAAGGCATGGGTCACTAGGGAATTTTTCTATAACTGGTTACACCATGCATTTGCCCCCAATGTGAAAAATTACCTAACTGAAAAGAAATTAGAACTTAAGTGCCTCCTGGTGTTAGACAATGCCCCTGGTCATCCTACAGACGTGGCAGAGCGACTTTATGGGGACATGAGCTTCATTAAGGTGAAGTTTTTGCCTCCTAATACCACTCCTCTCCTGCAGCCCATGGACCAGCAGGTTATTTCCAACTTCAAGAAACTGTACACAAAAGCTCTGTTTGAAAGGTGCTTTGTAATGACCTCAGAAACTCAACTGACTCTAAGAGAGTTTTGGAGAGATCACTTTAATATCCTCAATTGTGTAAACCTTATAGGTAAGGCTTGGGAGGAAGTGACAAAGAGGACCTTGAACTCTGCTTGGAAGAAACTGTGGCCAGAATGTGTAGACAAAAGGGATTTTGAAGGGTTTGAGGCTAACCCTGAGAATCCTGTGCCAGTTGAGGAATCCATTGTGGCATTGGGAAAGTCCTTGGGGTTGGAGGTTAGTGGGGAGGATGTGGAAGAGTTGGTGGAGGAGGACAATGAAGAACTAACCACTGATGAGCTGCTAGATCAACTTCAACAGCAAGAGGCCACACCTGAGGAAATTGCTTCGGAGGAGGGGAGAGAGAAATTGAAGAAGTTGCCTACTTCAAAGATTAAGGAAATCTGTGCAAAGTGGCTTGAAGTGCAAACCTTCATGGATGAAAATCACCCTCACACAGCTATTGCAAGCCGTGCTGGTGATTATTACACTGACAATGTTGTGAAACACTTTAGGCAAGTCATAAAGGAACGAGAGGTACAGGCCACTATGGACAGATATCTTGTGCGAAAGAAGTCCAGTGACTCTGAAGCTGGCCCTAGTGGCATTAAAAGAAGAAGGGAAGTAACCCCAGAAAAGGACTTACTACCTCAAGTCCTAATGGAAGGGGATTCCCCTTCTAAACACTAACACACTCTCTCCCCTCCTCCCATCCCATCAATCATCACCAGATCTTCAATAAAAGTAAGTGTCATTTAATTGTGCATGCCTTTTTCAGTTTGTGTGTATTAAAATTAACATTTCATGTGGTAAAAAAAATTTTTTTTGATACTTTTGGGCGTCTTGCACGGATTAATTTTATTTCCATTATTTCTTATGGGGAAAATTCATTCGCATAACGATTATTTCGCATAACGATGAGCCCTCTTGCACGGATTAAAATCGTTAACCGGGGGTCCACTGTATTTTTGTAAGTGCTTTTGTAGGTGTATTTTTGGGGGTCTGAAATGGACTAATCTAATTCACAATATTTATTATGGGAACAAATTCGGTTTATAACGGCACTCAAACAGACTTCTGGACTGAAATAATATTGTTAGGCGGGGGTCCACTGTATTAACAAAAAGTACATTTTATAGAGAATAACTATAGTTTTGCATACAAACTAGGGCATACAAAAACCGAGATTCTGTTGTAGTAATAATATAATCTAAACTATCTTATTTGGGGACCTCTGCAAAGATAGTGATTGTGTGAATGATGGTGAGAGTGTTTCTTTCTTTTCTGAGTCACCCTGCCTCAGTGGGAGACGACTGAAGTGTTGAAAAGAAAAAGGTATGATAGTAATAATAATGACAGTTGATTCAGAGATTCAGAGGAGAAGTTGCAAAGGTTGGTGGAGGAATTTGAAAGGTGTGTAACAGATGGAAAAAAAAAGTGAACATACGAAAGCGCAAGGTATACCTGGAGTATACCCAGAGAAGGTTCGGGGAATCAATGCCCCTGCGGTGTGGTTCGAAACCGGGCTTCGTGGTGGATCAGGGTCTGATCGACCTGGTGTTACTGTTGGCAGCACGTAAATCGACGTATGAACCACAGCACAGCTGATTAGGTACTGACTTTAGGTGCCTGTCCAGGTGATGAGAGTAACAAATAGAGTAGGCAATGAATGATTGGATAATAAGCTGGAGGGAGGGAGGGAGGGAGGAAGAGAAGAGCATAAATCTGGGCTGGAAAGAGGGGTAGGGGTCACCTCAAGAAGGGATCAAGTGATGGGTTAAAGAGGCTTTGAGTATTATGGGCTTGGGCATCCAGCGGGCTCGTGTGAGCATGTTACATCAGTGAGAAGACGTATGATTTTTAATGCTTGATCTGATGGAGAGTGAGCAAGATGATACTTGTGAAGGATTCAGAGAACCAGTTAGCCAGACTTAGAGTCCTGGAAGTGGAAAGCACAGTGCAACGATCTTGCAGTGTAGAGGGGCATCTAGACTGTAATGTCAACATATATTTGGCAAGACAGTGATTAAATGATGGCAAATGTACAGTGCTTAATTCAATGTACAGACCTGATTCAAGGAATTGGAGCACAGGTCCAATATCTCAGCAGCATCAAGGAACCTTCCTTGAGGGAAAGAGGATTTATAATGTTTTTATGACTTTATTTACAAGCTCATAGCTTGTAAATAAAGTTAGGGCACGCCTCTGGCAAGACAGTGATGGAGTGAGTGATGGTAAAAGTGTTTCTTCTTTTTTAGGTCACCCTGCCTCAGTGGGAAGCAGCCAGTGTGTTAACAGAAAAAAATAATGTATCTTACTTGGAGACTGCAGAGAGATGTGCAACACTGTGGTTGATCATGCAAGATGTTGCAGTGCCTGGATCATCCAGTGTGTCCTAGTATCATCTAGTGTGTCCTGGCTGTATCATCTAGTGTCTTCCTGTATCACAACCATCCAGCTAAAAGCAATACATACATTAGTATTATACACACAAAGAATACACCAAGTCTGTGTGGTGATAAACCACTACTGACACATAACTTACAACACTGAAAATTAAATCAACAGAACTGTCAACATATTGACGGCTTGCAATGACGACTTATGCTATACAAGAGGATAATACAGTGGACCCCCGCATAACGATCACCTCCGAATGCGACCAATTATGTAAGTGTATTTATGTAAGTGCGTTTGTACGAGTATGTTTGGGGGTCTGAAATGGACTAATCTACTTCCCAATATTCCTTATGGGAACAAATTTGGTCAGTACTGGCACCTGAACATACTTCTGGAGTGAAAAAATATCGTTAACCGGGGGTTCACTGTATACACAAAACAGATTACTGAAGTATACAAAAATAGGACATACAAAAATATACTCACGCAGTTAAAATCGAATACTGAACAGGATTAGAAGTGTATATTTCAATAACAGACTTCATAAAATATATACAGGAGGCCGTTTGTATGGCTGTAAGTTTCACGAGCCCAAACGATAAAAAAAAAAAAATCACAGTCATAAAAAAGTCTGATAACGTGATTAAACTATTATATATTAAGTGCAGCAGGAACCCCCATATCTGTGGATTGAGCATCCACAGTTTCAGTTATCCGCTGTTTGCTGTGGTCCAAAAATACCCTTAATTTTGCTTAATAACGGCCCCCGAGTGCAAAAGAAGTGATGGTGGAAGTTCTTCAAAGTTTAAGAGAGGCCATAAAATGCTTCCCATCAGTAAAAAGGTGCTAATACCACACTTATTTTACATAATTTATTGATTAAGCTTTATCATATCTATGTATGTAAACAAAAAATGACTTATATACACATAAGGTTTGCTACTACTCATGGTTTCAAGTATCCACGGTAGATCTTGAAATGTATCCCTCGAGGATACGGAGAGATTACTGTACTCAATACGGCACTTTTTCTACTGATGGTAAGCACTTTAAGGCTTCTCTTAGGTTGTGCAAGACAGGTATACAATACCGACAACCACAGTGCTCTAAACACCACCTCCAAGGCTGAGGGACTGATTACCTCATCTTTTGTATATAGTTCTTCTGATTTCTAATTATGTCCAAGAATCCCATCTGGAGATGGGAAGTACAGTGCCTGCACTCTGAAGGAGGGGTGTTAATGTTGCAGTTTAAAAACTGTAGTGTAAAGCACCCTTCTGGCAAGACAGTGATGGAGTGAATGATGGTGAAAGTTTTTCTTTTTCGGGCCACCCTGCCTTGGTGGGAATCGGCCGGTGTGATAATAAAAAATAAAAAATCTGTATTGATAAAGCCACTGGATGGCGAAACGTCTACAATAAAGATAACTTGACGTGCTGTTGTAGTGTGAGCAAAGTAACATTTATGAAGGGATTCAGGGAAACCGGCAGGCCGGACTTGAGTCCTGGAGATGGGAAGTACAGTGCCTGCACTCTGAAGGAGGGGTGGTAATGTTGCAATTTAAAAACTGTAGTGTAAAGCACCCTTCTGGCAAGACAGTGATGGAGTGAATGATGGTGAAAGTTTTACTTTTTCGGGCCACCCTGCCTTGGTGACCACCCTGCCTTGGTGACCACCCTGCCTTGGTGACCACCCTGCCTTGGTGACCACCCTGCCTTGGTGACCACCCTGCCTTGGTGACCACCCCGCCTTGGTGACCACCCTACCTTGGTGGCCACCCTGCCTTGGTGGCCACCCTGCCTTGGTGACCACCCTGCCTTGGTGACCACCCTGCCTTGGTGACCACCCTGCCTTGGTGACCACCCTGCCTTGGTGACCACCCTGCCTTGGTGACCACCCTGCCTTGGTGACCACCCTGCCTTGGTGACCACCCTGCCTTGGTGACCACCCTGCCTTGGTGACCACCCTGCCTTGGTGACCACCCTGCCTTGGTGACCACCCCGCCTTGGTGACCACCCCACCTTGGTGGCCACCCTGCCTTGGTGGCCACCCTGCCTTGGTGACCACCCTGCCTTGGTGACCACCCTGCCTTGGTGACCACCCTGCCTTGGTGACCACCCTGCCTTGGTGACCACCCTGCCTTGGTGACCACCCTGCCTTGGTGACCACCCTGCCTTGGTGACCACCCTGCCTTGGTGACCACCCTGCCTTGGTGACCACCCTGCCTTGGTGACCACCCTGCCTTGGTGACCACCCTGCCTTGGTGACCACCCTGCCTTGGTGACCACCCTGCCTTGGTGACCACCCTGCCTTGGTGACCACCCTGCCTTGGTGACCACCCTGCCTTGGTGACCACCCTGCCTTGGTGACCACCCTGCCTTGGTGGCCACCCTGCCTTGGTGACCACCCTGCCTTGGTGACCACCCTGCCTTGGTGACCACCCTGCCTTGGTGACCACCCTGCCTTGGTGACCACCCTGCCTTGGTGACCACCCTGCCTTGGTGACCACCCTGCCTTGGTGACCACCCTGCCTTGGTGACCACCCTGCCTTGGTGGCCACCCTGCCTTGGTGACCACCCTGCCTTGGTGGCCACCCTGCCTTGGTGACCACCCTGCCTTGGTGGGAATCGGCCAGTGTGATAATAAATAATAAAAAGTTAACCAGATGTCGCACAAGTGTCTTAACTCTCAGCTTCTCTTAGGTTTTGAAGAACTGTCATCAACACTACTCTTGTGCTTTGGGGTCATTATTGAACAAAATTAAGGGTTATTTTTGGGCCACAGTAGACCATGGATAATGGAAACCCAATTTATGGATACAGGGGTTCTACTGTATGTGTAAAAACAGTCAAATTTTTATTCTCTTAAAACCACACTAAAAATAAGAGGCAAAGCAGCGGCAAATTACAAAATCTAGAATTAAAATACTGTATAAAATCTGAAACAAAAAAAAAAATGAGTAAAAGCAAGTTACCAAACAGGGAAGATGAATTCGGCATCGAAATTCAATCCAGCGCATCCATGTGTTGAGGCCACGACCCAACTGTTAAAATTTGGGTAAAACCTGAAGGTCGTCGTACCGCCACGTCTGGTGCAGAAACCCTAAGCTGCAACAATAAAGGAACTATATAAGATCAGCCTGATGTGGGTTTTACGCAAAAAAATGTGATGATAAGTCTATGAAATATGAATAAGAAATTCAGTAGTAATATTAACATGTGTGGATTAGTTTAAGTCAGGTAAGATATGTTATTTCATCCATAACATCACAATGATAACTTTCACACAAAAATCATAAGAAATGTCACTTTAAACACATAATGGAGGGAGACGGCCAGCATCTTATATTTTTTTATTATACAGTGGACCCCCGCTTAACGATCACCTCCCAATGCGACCAATTATGTAAGTGTATTTATGTAAGTGCGTTTGTACGTGTATGTTTGGGGGTCTGAAATGAACTAATCTACTTCCCAATATTCCTTATGGGAACAAATTCGGTCAGTACTGGCACCTGAACATACTTCTGGAATGAAAAAATATCGTTAACCGGGGGTCCACCATATACAGGAAATCCACACTTAATAACATACCTGTTTAACGACCACTCAGACTTCCGACCAGCTGTCCAACCAGTGTGCAACCCTAATATACAGTGGAACCTTCGTATATGACCTTAATTCATTCCAGAAGGCTGCTTGAGTGCCGTTCCGTTTGAGTATCAAACAAGTTCTTCCCGACCAATTCTCTGTTTGACTGGCTGTTATCACTAACCATCATAGGCCCCATGGGGACTTATTTATACAAATACAAATTATTATTATTATTATAATCAAGGGGGAAGCGCTAAACCCGGAGGATTATACAGCGCCTGGGGGGGGGATATGGAAGGCATTCAGGCTTAATTCGGGGAACTGGAGCACAGATCCAATTCCCTAAATCAAGAGCACCTCACCAACATCAAAGAACCTTCCTTGAGGGGATACAAAAAAAAAAAAAAAGCGAAGAAACAAAATCATTTACAGTAAAGTTCTAGTAGGCTGTATTTGTTCGGTCGAGCGCTGAGTTTTGTTCGGTCGAGCGCTGAGTTTTGCTCGGTCGAGCGCTGAGTTTTGCTCGGTCGAGCGCTGAGTTTTGTTCGGTTGAGCGCTGAGTTTTGTTCGGTTGAGCGCTGAGTTTTGTTCGGGTAGAGAGCTGGTCATATACCGAGGTTCCACTGTATATTAGAGATGATTTCCTCTATTCTGCTTATTACAGTAAACTACTGTATAAACATTTTAAAATACACTAAACGTGTTATAAATAATAAAAAAACATTAAAACATTATCTTAAGACGACACAAACGCACCACCAGTTGGCGCCGCGCTTCACCGACAGTTTGTTTACCAACTCTTAGGAACGGAACTCCGTCGTTAACTGAGGAGACGAGATATATATATATATAATATATATATATATATATATATATATATATATATATACATATATATATATACATATATATATATATATATATATATATATATATATATATATATATATATATATATATATATATATACATATATATATATATATATATATATATATAGAACACTAAACCCACAGGGGTCATACATCACCGGGATGATGGGGAGTAATGCTGATTTAATCCATTAAAAGACCAGATCTCCAATTCCTTTGATCAAGACCACAATTATAGACAATTATAAACCATATATATATATATATATATATATATATATATATATATATATATATATATATATATATATATATATATATATATATATATATATATATATATATATATATATATATATATATATATATATATATATAGCACAATTATAAATAATTATCTGCCACAATTATACATAATTATAGAGCACAATTATAATTATAGATCACAATTATAATTATAGATCACAATTATAATTATAGATCACAATTATACATAATTATAGAGCACAATTATACATAATTATAGATCACAATTATACATAATTATAGAGCACAATTATACATAATTATAGATCACAATTATACATAATTATAGAGCACAATTATACATAATTATAGAGCACAATTATACATAATTATAGAGCACAATTATACATAATTATAGAGCACAATTATACATAATTATAGATCACAATTATACAATTATAGATCACAATTATACATAATTATAGATCACAATTATACATAATTATAGATCACAATTATACAATTATAGATAACAATTATAGCCTCGTGTGACAAGTTATAGACACGTATAATATTAAATCCAAATTACCTCCCTATAATACAAACTCTGGGGCGACCACGTCAAGATTATACATAATTATCAACACACATAATTATACGCACCTGAGACAAATTATAGAACCTAAAATAACGGAAAATTAAAAAATAATTCACCCCAAAAAAACTCAAGTTGGGGATAATTAAGCAGAATTTACAGCAAATAAGTCAGACTAACACGTAATTATAGGCAATTATAGACAACCAGAGTAACTTATAGACGATTATAGCCACCTGGGAGAGTCCAAGTAGGCCTAAATGAGGCCTAGGGAGGTCAAATAAGGAGCAGCAGCAGCAGCAACACGACTTTGTTTACTTTTCTCTCTCAGGGGTAACATCTTACGTATTTTTTTTATATGTTAATAAGTAAATAAGGAAATAAGTAGGTAAGTAGGTTTATTTAGGCATAGGTAGGCTGAGTGTAATTATCGTTGGTTGGGGAAATTCAGGAGAATAATGAAAATAAATGTTTGGTAAAGTGGATTATTTATTCTGTATTTTTATCGTTATTTCTCGTTGTTTTTCTTATTTTTTCTTGTTATTGTTCTTATTTTTGTCTTCCCGTTCTTATTTTCTCGTATTATTGTTCTTATTTTATTTTCCTGTTCTTATTTTCTCTAGTTATTGTCCTTATTTTGTCTTCCTGTTCTTATTTTTCTTGTTATTGTTCTTATTTTTGTCTTCCCGTTCTTATTTTCTAGTATTATTGTTCTTATTTTACCTTCCAGTTCTTATTTTCTCTAGTTATTGTCCTTATTTTGTCTTCCTGTTCTTATTTTTCTTACTATTGTCCTTATTTTGTCTTCCTGTTCTTATTTTTCTTAATATTGTCCGTATTTTGTCTTCCTGTTCTTATTTTTCTTACTATTGTCCTTATTTTGTCTTCCTGTTCTTATTTTTCTTAATATTGTCCGTATTTTGTCTTCCTGTTCTTATTTTTCATACTATTGTCCTTATTTTGTCTTCCTGTTCTTATTTTTCTTGTTATTGTCCTTATTTTGTCTTCCTGTTCTTATTTTTTCTTGTTATTGTCCTTATTTTGTCTTCCTGTTCTTATTTTTTCTTGTTATTGTCCTTATTTTGTCTTCCTGTTCTTATTTTTCTTGTTATTGTCCTTATTTTGTCTTCCTGTTCTTATTTTTCTTGTTATTGTCCTTATTTTGTCTTCCTGTTCTTATTATTATTATTATTACGATTATTCGCTTATTCCTTCTCTTATTTCCTCAACTTCAATGTTGAGCTGACAGTAGCTGTCAGCAGTCAGACAGCAACAGTCTGACAAGTTATGGTCAAGGATGCTGTTGGTGTCATCATCCCGTGTGACTGATCTCCAAGTTAGAGATCAGTGACTGACGGTACATGACTCCCCTGTGGACTCGATCCTCCGTCTGTTTGTGTTCGTAATTCTGTGTCTGATGGAAGGTGTAGGATAACCCTGGGGAGGGTTAGCAACCCAGGGAGGGTTAGCCACCCAGGATAACCCAGAGGAGGGTTAGCAACCCAGGGGAAGGATAGCCACTGGATAACCCAGGGGAGGGTTAGCAACCCAGGGGAGGGTTAGCCACCCAGGATAACCCAGGGGAGGGTTAGCCAGCCAGGATAACCCAGGGGAGGGTTAGCAACCCAGGGGAGGGTTAGCCAGCCAGGATAACCCAGGGGAGTGTTAGCAACCCAGGGGAGGGTTAGCAACCCTGGATAACCCAGGGGAGGGTTAGGAACCCAGGGGAAGGTTAGCCAGCCAGGGTAACCCAGGGGAGGGTTAGCCAGCCAGGATAACCCAGGGGAGTGTTAGCCAGCCAGGATAACCCAGGGGAGGGTTAGCAACCCAGGGGAGGGTTAGGAACCCAGGGGAAGGTTAGCCAGCCAGGGTAACCCAGAGGAGTGTTAGCCAGCCAGGATAACCCAGGGGAGTGTTAGCCAGTCAGGATAACCCAGGGGAGGGTTAGCAACCCAGGGGAGGGTTAGCCAGCCAGTATAACCCAGGGGAGGGTTAGCCAGCCAGGATAACCCAGGGGAGGGTTAGCCAGCCAGGATAACCCAGGGGACTGTTAGCCAGCCAGGATAACCCAGGGGAGGGTTAGCAACCCAGGCTAGGGTTAGCCAGCCAGGATAACCCAGGGGAGTGTTAGCCAGCCAGGAAAGCCCAGGGGAGTGTTAGAGAGCTAGGATAACCCAGGGGAGTGTTAGCCACCCAGGATAACCCAGGGGAGTGTTAGCCAGCAGGATAACCCAGGGGAGTGTTAGCCAGCCAGGATAACCCAGGGGAGTGTTAGCCAGCCAGGATAACCCAGGGGAGGGTTAGCCAGCCAGGATAACCCAGGGGAGGGTTAGCCACCCAGGATAACCCAGAGGAGGGTTAGCAACCCAGGGGAAGGATAGCCACCCTGGATAACCCAGGGGAGGGTTAGCAACCCAGGGGAGGGTTAGCCACCTAGGATAACCCAGGGGAGGGTTAGCCACCTAGGATAACCCAGGGGAGGGTTAGCAACCCAGGGGAGGGTTAGCCAGCCAGGATATCCCAGGGGAGTGTTAGCAACCCAGGGGAGGGTTAGCCACCCTGGATAACCCAGGGGAGGGTTACGAACCCAGGGGAAGGTTAGCCAGCCAGGATAACCCAGGGGAAGGTTAGCCAGCCAGGGTAACCCAGGGGAGGGTTAGCCAGCCAGGATAACCCAGGGGAGTGTTAGCCAGCCAGGATAACCAAGGGGAGGGTTAGCAACCCAGGGGAAGGTTAGCCAGCCAGGGTAACCCAGGGGAAGGTTAGCCAGCCAGGATAACCCAGGGGAGGGTTAGCCAGCCAGGGTAACCCAGGGGAGGGTTAGCCAGCCAGGGTAACCCAGGGGAGGGTTAGCCAGCCAGGATAACCCAGGGGAGTGCTAGCCACCCAGGATAACCCAGGGGAGGGTTAGCAACCCAGGGGAGGGTTAGCCAGCCAGTATAACCCAGGGGAGGGTTAGCCAGCCAGGATAACCCAGGGGAGGGTTAGCCAGCCAGGATAACCCAGGGGACTGTTAGCCAGCCAGGATAACCCAGGGGAGGGTTAGCAACCCAGGCTAGGGTTAGCCAGCCAGGATAACCCAGGGGACTGTTAGCCAGCCAGGATAACCCAGGGGAGGGTTAGCAACCCAGGCTAGGGTTAGCCAGACAGGATAACCCATGGGAGTGTTAGTCAGCCAGGATAGCCCAGGGGAGTGTTAGAGAGCTAGGATAACCCAGGGGAGTGTTAGCCTCCCAGGATAACCCAGGGGAGTGTTAACCAGCAGGATAACCCAGGGGAGTGTTAGCCAGCCAGGATAACCCAGGGGAGTGTTAGCCAGCCAGGATAACCCAGGGGAGGGTTAGCCAGCCAGGATAACCCAGGGGAGAGTTAGCCAGCCAGGATAACCCAGGGGAGTGTTAGCCAGCCAGAATAACCCAGGGGAGTGTTAGCCAGCCAGGATAAACCAGGGGAGTGTTAGCCAGCCAGGATAACCCAGGGGAGTGTTAGCCACCCTGGATAACCCAGGGGAGGGCTAGCCACCCAGGATAACCCAGGGGAGTGTTAGCCACCCAGGATAACCCAGGGGAGGGCTAGCCACCCCGGATAACCCAGAGGAGGGTTAGCAACCCAGGGGAAGGATAGCCACCCTGGATAACCCAGGGGAGGGTTAGCAACCCAGGGGAGGGTTAGCAACCCAGGGGAGGGTTAGCCACCCAGGATAACCCAGGGGAGGGTTAGCCAGCCAGGATAACCCAGGGGAGGGTTAGCAACACAGGGGAGGGTTAGCCAGCCAGGATAACCAAGGGGAGTGTTAGCAACCCAGGGGAGGGTTAGCCACCCTGGATAACCCAGGGGAGGGTTAGGAACCCAGGGGAAGGTTAGCCAGCCAGGATAACCCAGGGGAGGGTTAACAACCCAGGGGAAGGTTAGCCAGCCAGGGTAACCCAGGGGAGGGTTAGCCAGCCAGGATAACCCAGGGGAGGGTTAGCAACCCAGGGGAGGGTTAGCAACCCAGGGGAAGGTTAGCCAGCCAGGGTAACCCAGGGGAAGGTTAGCCAGCCAGGATAACCCAGGGGAGGGTTAGCCAGCCAGGGTAACCCAGGGGAGGGTTAGCCAGCCAGGGTAACCCAGGTGAGGGTTAGCCAGCCAGGATAACCCAGGGGAGTGTTAGCCACCCAGGATAACCCAGGGGAGGGTTAGCAACCCAGGGGAGGGTTAGCCAGCCAGTATAACCCAGGGGAGGGTTAGCCAGCCAGGATAACCCAGGGGAGGGTTAGCCAGCCAGGATAACCCAGGGGACTGTTAGCCAGCCAGGATAACCCAGGGGAGGGTTAGCAACCCAGGCTAGGGTTAGCCAGCCAGGATAACCCAGGGGAGTGTTAGCCAGCCAGGATAGCCCAGGGGAGTGTTAGAGAGCTAGGATAACCCAGGGGAGTGTTAGCCACCCAGGATAACCCAGGGGAGTGTTAGCCAGCAGGATAACCCAGGGGAGTGTTAGCCAGCCAGGATAACCCAGGGGAGTGTTAGCCAGCCAGGATAACCCAGGGGATGGTTAGCCAGCCAGGATAACCCAGGGGAGTGTTAGCCAGCCAGGATAACCCAGGGGAGGGCTAGCCACCCAGGGGAGTTTTAGCCAGCCAGAATAACCCAGGGGAGTGTTAGCCAGCCAGGATAAACCAGGGGAGTGTTAGCCAGCCAGGATAACCCAGGGGAGTGTTAGCCACCCAGGATAACCCAGGGGAATGCTAGCCACCCAGGATAACCCAGGGGAGTGTTAGCCACCCAGGATAACCCAGGGGAGGGTTAGCCACCCAGGATGACCCAGGGGAGGGTTAGCCACCCAGGATAACCCAGGGGAGTGTTAGCCACCCAGGATAACCCATGGGAGTGTTAGCCAGCCAGGATAACCCAGGGGAGTGTTAGCCAGCCAGAAAAACCCAGGGGAGTGTTAGACACTCAGGATAACCCAGGGGAGTGTCAGCCACCCAGGATAACCCAGGGGAGGGTTAGCCAGCCAGGATAACCCAGGATAGGGTGAGCCACCCAGGATAACCCAGGGGAGGGTTAGCCACCCTGGATAACTCAGGGAAGGGTTAGCCAGCCAGGATAACCCAGGGGAGTGTTAGCCAGCCAGGATAAACCAGGGGAGTGTTAGCCAGCCAGGATAACCCAGGGGAGTGTTAGCCACCCAGGATAACCCAGGGGAGGGCTAGCCACCCAGGATAACCCAGGGGAGTGTTAGCCACCCAGGATAACCCAGGGGAGGGCTAGCCACCCAGGATAACCCAGGGGAGGGTTAGCCACCCAGGATGACCCAGGGGAGGGTTAGCCACCCAGGATAACCCAGGGGAGTGTTAGCCACCCAGGATAACCCATGGGAGTGTTAGCCAGCCAGGATAACCCAGGGGAGTGTTAGCAAGCCAGAAAAACCCAGGGGAGTGTTAGACACTCAGGATAACTCAGGGGAGGGTCAGCCACCCAGGATAACCCAGGATAACCCAGGGGAGGGTTAGCCAGCCAGGATAACCCAGGGGAGGGTTAGCCACCCTGGATAACTCAGGGAAGGGTTAGCCAGCCAGGATAACCCAGGGGAAGGTTAGCCAGCCAGGATAACCCAGGGGAGTGTTAGCCAGCCAGGATAACCCAGGGGAGTGTTAGCCAGCCAGGATAACCCAGGGGAGTGTTAGCCAGCCATGATAACCCAGGGGAGGGTTAGCCAGCCAGGATAACCCAGGGGAGGGTTAGCCAGCCAGGATAACCCAGGTGAGTGTTAGCCAGCCAGGATAACCCAGGGGAGTGTTAGCCAGCCAGGATAACCCAGGGGAGTGTTAGCAAGCCAGGATAACAGCAGGTGTAAGGTGACTTGCCCATACGTCTCACCCTGCCCAGGATGCCACCCACAACACTCAACTAGCACTCAGGTACCTACTTACTGCTAGGGTGAGACGTATGGGCAAGTCACCTTACACCTGCTGCCACTGTTCACCTAGCAGTAAATAGGTACCTGGGTGTTAGTTGAGTGTTGTGGGTGGCATCCTGGGCAGGGTGGGACGTATGGGCAAGTCACCTTACACCTGCTGTCACTGTTCACCTCGCAGTAAATAGGTACCTGGGTGTTAGTTGAGTGTTGTGGGTGGCATCCTGGGCAGGGTGAGACGTATGGGCAAGTCACCTTACACCTGCTGCCACTGTTCACCTAGCAGTAAATAGGTACCTGGGTGTTAGTTGAGTGTTGTGGGTGGCATCCTGGGCAGGGTGAGACGTATGGGCAAGTCACCTTACACCTGCTGTCACTGTTCACCTAGCAGTAAATAGGTACCTGGGTGTTAGTTGAGTGTTGTGGGTGGTATCCTGGGTAAAACACTGCAGGAGGCCTACTTGCCCATGCTAGGTTAGTCCAACACACCCACTTGTCTTAGTTATTTTTAAAGCTACGGAAAGTTTTAGCTTCAATGCCGCTCCTCGGGAGTTTGTTCCACTCCTCTACAACTCTACTGCCAAACATATACCTTTCTAAATCTAAATTTTTCCAACTTGAAACCATTGCTACGAGTCCTGTCTTTCATTTGTTCACCTCAATTATATCAGTAACAGCCTGGTTGATCAGGCTCTGATCCACCAGGAGGCCTGGTCACAGACCGGGCCGCGGGGGCGTTGACCCCCGGAACTCTCTCCAGGTAAACTCCAGGTAATATCCTCCATAATTCTACGCCTTTGTAGAGAGTGCAGATTCAGGGCCCTCAGTCTGTTCTCGTAGGAGAGAGAGGGCCCTCAGTCTGTTCTCGTAGGAGAGAGAGGGCCCTCAGTCTGTTCTCGTAGGAGAGTCAGGGCCCTCAGTCTGTTCTCGTAGGAGAGAGAGGGCCCTCAGTCTGTTCTCGTAGGAGAGAGAGGGCCCTCAGTCTGTTCTCGTATTAGAGAGAGGGCCCTCAGTCTGTTCTCGTAGGAGAGAGAGGGCCCTCAGTCTGTTCTCGTAGGAGAGAGAGGGCCCTCAGTCTGTTCTCGTAGGAGAGAGAGGGCCCTCAGTCTGTTCTCGTAGGAGAGAGAGGGCCCTCAGTCTGTTCACGTAGGAGAGACAGGGCCCTCAGTCTGTTCTCGTAGGAGAGACAGGGCCCTCAGTCTGTTCTCGTAGGAGAGAGAGGGCCCTCAGTCTGTTCTCGTAGGAGAGAGAGGGCCCTCAGTCTGTTCTCGTAGGAGAGACAGTCTGTTCTCGTAGGAGAGACAGGGCCCTCAGTCTGTTCTCGTAGGAGAGAGAGGGCCCTCAGTCTGTTCTCGTAGGAGAGAGAGGGCCCTCAGTCTGTTCTCGTAGGAGAGACAGGGCCCTCAGTCTGTTCTCGTAGGAGAGACAGGGCCCTCAGTCTGTTCTCGTAGGAGAGAGAGGGCCCTCAGTCTGTTCTCGTAGGAGAGAGAGGGCCCACAGTTTGTTCTCGTAGGAGAGACAGGGTCCTCAGTCTGTTCTCGTAGGAGAGACAGGGCCCTCAGTCTGTTCTCGTAGGAGAGAGAGGGCCCACAGTTTGTTCTCGTAGGAGAGACAGGGTCCTCAGTCTGTTCTCGTAGGAGAGACAGGGCCCTCAGTCTGCTCTCGTAGGAGAGACAGGGCCCTCAGTCTGTTCTCGTAGGAGAGACAGGGCCCTCAGTCTGTTCTCGTAGGAGAGACAGGGCCCTCAGTCTGTTCTCGTAGGAGAGACAGGGCCCTCAGTCTGTTCTCGTAGGAGAGACAGGGCCCTCAGTCTGTTCTCGTAGGAGAGAGAGGGCCCACAGTTTGTTCTCGTAGGAGAGACAGGGTCCTCAGTCTGTTCTCGTAGGAGAGACAGGGCCCTCAGTCTGTTCTCGTAGGAGAGACAGGGCCCTCAGTCTGCTCTCGTAGGAGAGACAGGGCCCTCAGTCTGCTCTCGTAGGAGAGAGAGGGCCCTCAGTCTGTTCTCGTAGGAGAGAGAGGGCCCTCAGTCTGTTCTCCTAGGAGAGACAGGGCCCTCAGTCTTTTCTCGTAGGAGAGACTGGGCCCTCAGTCTGTTCTCGTAGGAGAGAGAGGGCCCTCAGTCTGTTCTCGTAGGAGAGACTGGGCCCTCAGTCTGTTCTCGTAGGAGAGAGAGGGCCCTCAGTCTGTTCTCGTAGGAGAGAGAGGGCCCTCAGTCTGTTCTCGTAGGAGAGAGAGGGCCCTCAGTCTGTTCTCGTAGGAGAGAGAGGGCCCTCAGTCTGTTCTCGTAGGAGAGAGAGGGCCCTCAGTCTGTTCTCGTAGGAGAGAGAGGGCCCTCAGTCTGTTCTCGTAGGAGAGAGAGGGCCCTCAGTCTGTTCTCTTAGAAGAGAGAGGGCCCTCAGTCTGTTCTCGTAGGAGAGACAGGGCCCTCAGTCTGTTCTCGTAGGAGAGAGAGGGCCCTCAGTCTGTTCTCGTAGGAGAGACAGGGCCCTCAGTCTGTTCTCGTAGGAGAGAGAGGGCCCTCAGTCTCTTCTCGTAGGAGAGAGAGGGCCCTCAGTCTGTTCTCGTAGGAGAGACAGGGCCCTCAGTCTGTTCTCGTAGGAGAGACAGGGCCCTCAGTCTGTTCTCGTTGGAGAGACAGGGCCCTCAGTCTGTTCTCGTAGGAGAGACAGGGTCCTCAGTCTGTTCTCGTAGGAGAGACAGGGCCCTCAGTCTGTTCTCGTAGGAGAGAGAGGGCCCACAGTTTGTTCTCGTAGGAGAGACAGGGCCCTCAGTCTGTTCTCGTAGGAGAGAGAGGGCCCTCAGTCTGTTCTCGTAGGAGAGAGAGGGCCCTCAGTCTGTTCTCGTAGGAGAGACAGGGCCCTCAGTCCGTTCTCGTAGGAGAGACTGGGCCCTCAGTCTGTTCTCGTAGGAGAGAGAGGGCACTCAGTCTGTTCTCGTAGGAGAGACTGGGCCCTCAGTCTGTTCTCGTAGGAGAGAGAGGGCCCTCAGTCTGTTCTCGTAGGAGAGACAGGGCCCTCAGTCTGTTCTCGTAGGAGAGAGAGGGCCCACAGTTTGTTCTCGTAGGAGAGAGAGGGCCCTCAGTCTATTCTCGTAGGAGAGAGAGGGCCCTCAGTCTGTTCTCGTAGGAGAGAGAGGGCCCACAGTTTGTTCTCGTAGGAGAGAGAGGGCCCTCAGTCTGTTCTCGTAGGAGAGACAGGGCCCTCAGTCTGTTCTCGTAGGAGAGAGAGGGCCCTCAGTCTGTTCTCGTAGGAGAGAGAGGGCCCTCAGTGACCACACTCACAGCAGTGACCACAAGGCAGTGACCACACAGCAGTGACCACACAACAGTGACCACACAGCAGTGATCACACATCAGTGACCACACAGCAGTGACCACACTCACAGCAGTGACCACACAGCAGTGACCACACAGCAGTGACCACACTCACAACAGTGACCACACAGCAGTGACCACACAGCAGTGTGTCATGTAGGGGGGTAATGATTGAATAGGATATAAGTGGGGAATATGGGAGTAAGGGATTATGTAGGCAGGGGTGAGGCAGGCGAGGTGGTAGGAGTGAGATGATTAGCAGAGGTAGGTAGGTAATGACAGGTCAGTGGTGACCACCACGACACTCTCATTAACTCTACACTACTCACTAACATATGCCTCGCCCATTCTTCACTCATATAAACATAATAAAATATAAGAAAAAAGAATAAATAACGGGGACAGTGAATATTACTATTCTACTCAAACACAGTTTATTATTAAGTCCTTGTACAATAATATATTTGGGAACAGAGCATTATTGGTTTAGATAAATGGGATGGTACATATAAGCAGTGAGACAGGGAATACAATCAACTTGACCAAAATGAATATAACTTACAAATAGTACAGAGGACAGTTCACTATAGGAACTAAGCCACAGGTCCCAAGACCTACACAGCACGAGTACTGCGCCAAGCCAGTACTCTGCCCAATGCCTCCAACAGTCTCCTCCAGAGACTTCAGCAGCCTTCTCCCGAGCCCTGCACCCCAGCAGCAGCTCCGCTCGAAGTCTCTGCTCAGGAGCTCTGCACCCCAGCAGCAGCTCCGCTCGAAGTCTCTGCTCAGGAGCTCTGCACCCCAGCAGCAGCTCCGCTCGAAGTCTCTGCTCAGGAGCTCTGCACCCCAGCAGCAGCTCCGCTCGAAGTCTCTGCTCAGGAGCTCTGCACCCCAGCAGCAGCTCCGCTCGAAGTCTCTGCTCAGGAGCTCTGCACCCCAGCAGCAGCTCCGCTCGTAGTCTCTGCTCAGGAGCTCTGCACCCCAGCAGCAGCTCCGCTCGTAGTCTCTGCTCAGGAGCTCTGCACCCCAGCAGCAGCTCCGCTCGTAGTCTCTGCTCAGGAGCTCTGCACCCCAGCAGCAGCTCCACTCGTAGTCTCTGCTCAGGAGCTCTGCACCCCAGCAGCAGCTCCGCTCGAAGTCTCTGCTCAGGAGCTCTGCACCCCAGCAGCAGCTTTGCTCGAAGTCTCTGCTCAGGAGCTCTGCACCCCATCAGCAGCTCCGCTCAAAGTCTCTGCTCAGGAGCTCTGCACCCCAGCAGCAGCTCCGCTCGAAGTCTCTGCTCAGGAGCTCTGCACCCCATCAGCAGCTCCGCTCGTAGTCTCTGCTCAGGAGCTCTGCACCCCATCAGCAGCTCCGCTCGTAGTCTCTGCTCAGGAGCCCTGCACCCCAGCAGCAGCTCCGCTCGTAGTCTCTGCTCAGGAGCTCTGCACCCCAGCAGCAGCTCCGCTCGAATCTCTCGATCATGCTCTTCCTTGGGCTTTTATGGTGGTCCAAGCACCCTCCACAACCACGTGTACGACCTGACGCCTAGGTCTGAGGCGTCAAGAACAAAAGACCTCAGACGTGGGCGTGGCTACAGACGTTTGCCAAGGCAAGGTGTGACCATATAATTGGTTAAATTAGGTCTCCCCAGAGACCTCACAAGCCCAGCTGGACTACATCACAAGTGACCACACTCACAACAGTGACCACACAACAGTGACCACACAGCAGTGACCACACTCACAACAGTGACCACACAACAGTGACCACACAGCAGTGACCACACTCACAACAGTGACCACACAGCAGTGACCACACAGCAGTGACCACACTCACAACAGTGACCACACAGCAGTGACCACACTCACAACAGTGACCACACAGCAGTGACCACACAGCAGTGACCACACAGCAGTAACCACACTCACAACAGTGACCACACAGCAGTGACCACACAGCAGTGACCACACTCACAAGAGTGACCACACAGCAGTGACCACACAGCAGTGACCACACAGCAGTAACCACACTCACAACAGTGACCACACAGCAGTGACCACACAGCAGTGACCACACTCACAACAGTGACCACACAGCAGTGACCACACAGCAGTGACCACACTCACAAGAGTGACCACACAACAGTGACCACACAACAGTGACCACACAACAGTGACCACACAACAGTGACCACACAGCAGTGACCACACAGCAGTGACCACACTCACAAGAGTGACCACACAACAGTGACCACACAACAGTGACCACACAGCAGTGACCACACAACAGTGACCACACAACAGTGACCACACAGCAGTGACCACACAGCAGTGACCACACAGCAGTGACCACACAGCAGTGACCACACTCACAGGGGTAAAGGATCTTGAAAAAAACTGTAACCTACATTCTCAGAATTTATTTTCCACTATTTACATACAAAATATATTACATCTTATATATATATATATATATATATATATATATATATATATATATATATATATATATATATATATATATATATATATATATATATATTATTGGTAAAATAATTGTTGATGTAACTGTGAGAGTCACAGCCACTGAAGAAGGTGCAGGCTGGTGAAAGGCCTCGGGTTTACTTTGCTCTTCTTTTGGCTTGTACGTGTGTGTGTGTGTGTGTGTGTGTGTGTGTGTGTGTGTACTCACCTCACCTAGTTGAGGTTGCGGGGGTCGAGTCCGAGCTCCTGGCCCCGCCTCTTCACTGATCGCTACTAGGTCACTCTCCCTGAGCCGTGAGCTTTATCGTACCTCTGCTTAAAGCTATGTATGGATCCTGCCTCCACTACATCGCTTCCCAAACTATTCCACTTACTGACTACTCTGTGGCTGAAGAAATACTTCCTAACATCCCTGTGATTCATCTGTGTCTTTAGCTTCCAACTGTGTCCCCTTGTTACTGTGTCCAATCTCTGGAACATCCTGTTTTTGTCCACCTTGTCAATTCCTCTCAGTATTTTGTATGTCGTTATCATGTCCCCCCTATCTCTCCTGTCCTCCAGTGTCGTCAGGTTGATTTCCCTTAACCTCTCCTCGTAGGACATACCTCTTAGCTCTGGGACTAGTCTTGTTGCAAACCTTTGCACTTTCTCTAGTTTCTTTACGTGCTTGGCTAGGTGTGGGTTCCAAACTGGTGCCGCATACTCCAATATGGGCCTAACGTATACGGTGTACAGGGTCCTGAACGATTCCTTATTAAGATGTCGGAATGCTGTTCTGAGGTTTGCTAGGCGCCCATATGCTGCAGCAGTTATTTGGTTGATGTGCGCTTCAGGAGATGTGCCTGGTGTTATACTCACCCCAAGATCTTTTTCCTTGAGTGAGGTTTGTAGTCTCTGACCCCCTAGACTGTACTCCGTCTGCGGCCTTCTTTGCCCTTCCCCAATCTTCATGACTTTGCACTTGGTGGGATTGAACTCCAGGAGCCAATTGCTGGACCAGTTCTGCAGCCTGTCCAGATCCCTTTGTAGTTCTGCCTGGTCTTCGATCGAGTGTATTCTTCTCATCAACTTCACGTCATCTGCAAACAGGGACACCTCAGAGTCTATTCCTTCCGTCATGTCGTTCACAAATACCAGAAACAGCACTGGTCCTAGGACTGACCCCTGCGGGACCCCGCTGGTCACAGGTGCCCACTCTGACACCTCGCCACGTACCATGACTCGCTGCTGTCTTCCTGACAAGTATTCCCTGATCCATTGTAGTGCCTTCCCTGTTATCCCTGCTTGGTCCTCCAGTTTTTGCACCAATCTCTTGTGTGGAACTGTGTCAAACGCCTTCTTGCAGTCCAAGAAAATGCAATCCACCCACCCCTCTCTCTCTTGTCTTACTGCTGTCACCATGTCATAGAACTCCAGTAGGTTTGTGACACAGGATTTCCCGTCCCTGAAACCATGCTGGCTGCTGTTGATGAGATCATTCCTTTCTAGGTGTTCCACCACTCTTCTCCTGATAATCTTCTCCATGATTTTGCATACTATACATGTCAGTGACACTGGTCTGTAGTTTAATGCTTGTGTGTGTGTGTAATGTGTGTGTGTGTGTGTGTGTACTCACCTAATTGTGGCTGCAGGGGTCGAGAATCAACTCCTGGCCCCGCCTCCTCGCTGACCGCTACTGGGTCCTGCTTTGAACCTGCTCCATGAGCTTTATCATACCTCGTCTTAAAACTATGTATAGTTACTGCTCCACTACATCACTTGCTAGGCTATTCCACTTCCTAACAATTCTGTGGCTGAAGAAATACTTCCTAACATCCCTTTGACTTATCTGGGTCTTTAACTTCCATCTGTGACCCCTTGTTGCTGTGTCACATCTCTGGAACATCCTGTCTCTGTCCACCTTGTCTGTTCCACGCAGTATGTTGTATGTCGTTATCATGTCTCCCCTGACCCTCCTGTCCTCCAGTGTCGTCAGACCGATTTCCCTTAACCTTTCTTCGTAGGACATACCCCTGAGCTCTGGAACTAATTTCTTGACGTGTTTGACTAGGTGTGGGTTCCAAACTGGTGCTGCGTACTCCAGTATGGGCCTGACGTACACAGTGTACAGTGTCTTGAACGATTCCTTACTGAGGTACCGGAACACTATTCTCAGGTTTGCCAGGCGCCCATATGCTGCAGCAGTTATCTGGTTAATGTGTGCTTCTGGCGATGTACTCGGTATTATACTCACCCCAAGATCTTTCTCCTTGAGTGAGGTTTGCAGCCTTTGGCCACCTAGCCTATACTCTGTCTGCAGTCTTCTATGACCTTCTCCGATCTTCATGACTTTGCATTTGGCGGGGTTAAATTCTACGAGCCAGTTTCTGGACCACGCGTCCAGCCTGTCCAGGTCTCTTTGTAGACCTGTCTAGTCTGCATCTGATTTAATTCTCCTCAGTAACTTCACGTCATCTGCAAACAGGAACACTTCTGAGTCTATCCCTTCCGTCATGTCGTTCACATATACCAAAAATAGCACTGGTCCCAGGACTGACCCCTGTGGGACCCTGCTCGTCACTGGCGCCCACTGTGATACCTCATCACGGACCATGACTCGCTGTTGCTTCCCTGTTAGGTGTTCTCTGATCCATTGGAGTGCCCTTCCTGTTATATGCGCCTGATCCTCTAGCTTCTGTACTAATCTCTTGTGAGGAACTGTGTCGAAGGCCTTCTTGCAGTCCAAGAAAATGCAATCACCCCACCCCTCCCTCTCATTTCTTACTTCAGTTACCTTGTCATAAAACTCTAGTAGGTTTGTGACACAGGATTTGCCTTCCATGAATCCGTGCTGGCTGTCGTTTATAATCTTGTTCTGCTCCAGGTGCTCCATCACTTAAGAGCTTCTCCACCTCCTCCTCAGTTGTGTGTAATTCATCCAACACTTGTTAGTATATCCCATGTTGCTGTACGCCACTGTTTGACTTCCGGTTGTCCCTTCAGCCTCCACTGTAAATACTTCCTGAAATATCATGTTGATCTCCTCACATACCTCCCGGTCGTTTCTTGTGAGGTCTCCACCTTCTTTCCTCAGCCTGATTACCTGCTGTCTTCCTCCTGATGTGGCTGCAGAGTAGTTTCGGGTCAGAATTGACTTTCGATGCTATGTCATTTTCATACTGCCGTTTCTGGCTCGTCGACTAATCTCTTTATTCTCCTGAGTCCTTTGCATTCTGTAATTTTTCCATTCTCTAGAGCACTTAGTTTTTGCCTGCCTGCACCTTCGGGTAAACCAAGGGCTCGTTCTGTCCTTCCCATTATTTCTGTTACCCTTGGGAACAAACCTTTCCTCTGCCTCCTTGCATTATGTTGTTACAAAGCCCATCATTTCGTTTACTGATTTTCCTACCAACTCCTGTTCCCACTGAACCTCCTGCAGGAAGGTCCTCATTCTTGTGTAGTCCCCCCTTTTATAGTTTGGCTTTTCCCTTTCTTCTCCTGTTACCCTCTCCACTTTTAGCTCCACGATGTATTCAAAGCTCATAACTACGTGGTCACTAGCTCCAAGGGGCCTTTAATATGTGATGTGCTCAATGTCTGAGCTAGTCAGGGTAAACACAAGGTCCAGTCTTGCTGGTTCATCCTCCTCTCTCTCTCTGGTTGTGTCCCTAACACGTTGATGAATAAAATTTTCCAGTACCACATCCATCATCTTGGCTCTCCATGTTTCGGGACCCACATGTGGCTCCAGGTTTTCCCAATCAATCTCCCTGTGATTGAAGTCTCCCATAACCAGTAACTTCGCTCTACTTGAGTGGGCCCTTCTTGTGTGTACTCACCTAGTTGTACTCACCTAGTTGAGGTTGCGGGGGTCGAGTCCGAGCTCCTGGCCCCGCCTCTTCACTGATCGCTACTAGGTCACTCTCCCTGAGCCGTGAGCTTTATCATACCTCTGCTTAAAGCTATGTATGGATCCTGCCTCCACTACATCGCTTCCCAAACTATTCCACTTACTGACTACTCTGTGGCTGAAGAAATACTTCCTAACATCCCTGTGATTCATCTGTGTCTTTAGCTTCCAACTGTGTCCCCTTGTTACTGTGTCCAATCTCTGGAACATCCTGTCTTTGTCCACCTTGTCAATTCCTCTCAGTATTTTGTATGTTGTTATCATGTCCCCCCTATCTCTCCTGTCCTCCAGTGTCGTCAGGTTGATTTCCCTTAACCTCTCCTCGTAGGACATACCTCTTAGCTCTGGGACTAGTCTTGTTGCAAACCTTTGCACTTTCTCTAGTTTCTTTACGTGCTTGGCTAGGTGTGGGTTCCAAACTGGTGCCGCATACTCCAATATGGGCCTAACGTATACGGTGTACAGGGTCCTGAACGATTCCTTATTAAGATGTCGGAATGCTGTTCTGAGGTTTGCTAGGCGCCCATATGCTGCAGCAGTTATTTGGTTGATGTGCGCTTCAGGAGATGTGCCTGGTGTTATACTCACCCCAAGATCTTTTTCCTTGAGTGAGGTTTGTAGTCTCTGACCCCCTAGACTGTACTCCGTCTGCGGCCTTCTTTGCCCTTCCCCAATCTTCATGACTTTGCACTTGGTGGGATTGAACTCCAGGAGCCAATTGCTGGACCAGTTCTGCAGCCTGTCCAGATCCCTTTGTAGTTCTGCCTGGTCTTCGATCGAGTGTATTCTTCTCATCAACTTCACGTCATCTGCAAACAGGGACACCTCAGAGTCTATTCCTTCCGTCATGTCGTTCACAAATACCAGAAACAGCACTGGTCCTAGGACTGACCCCTGCGGGACCCCGCTGGTCACAGGTGCCCACTCTGACACCTCGCCACGTACCATGACTCGCTGCTGTCTTCCTGACAAGTATTCCCTGATCCATTGTAGTGCCTTCCCTGTTATCCCTGCTTGGTCCTCCAGTTTTTGCACCAATCTCTTGTGTGGAACTGTGTCAAACGCCTTCTTGCAGTCCAAGAAAATGCAATCCACCCACCCCTCTCTCTCTTGTCTTACTGCTGTCACCATGTCATAGAACTCCAGTAGGTTTGTGACACAGGATTTCCCGTCCCTGAAACCATGTTGGCTGCTGTTGATGAGATCATTCCTTTCTAGGTGTTCCACCACTCTTCTCCTCCTGTGTGTGTGTGTGTGTGTGTGTGTGTGTGTGTGTGTGTGTGTGTGTGTGTGTGTGTGTGTGTGTGTGTGTGACATACACGGAATTATCTTCTTTTCCATTCCAGGAGGGGCCAGGAGCTGTGAATCGACCTCTGTAGCCACATATAAGTGAGTACACACACACACACACACACACTCATGGCTATATCATAGGGACTATCATGCAGTAGTCTCTACTCTACCTTCCTTGACTATCCCTGACTATCCCTAACTTTCAAAGACTATCCCAGACTATCCCTGACTATCCTACACTATCCTAGACTCTCCCAGACCTCTCCCAGACTATCCCAGTCTCTTCCAAACTCTCACAGACTATCCCGGGTTTTCCCAGGCTATTCCAGACTATTTCTGACTATCCCAGATTATCCCAGACTCTCACAGAATATCCCAGACTCTCACAGACTATCTCAGATTCTCCCAGACTAATCCAGACTATCCCAGGCTATCCCAGACTCTCACAGACTCTCACAGACTCTCCCAGACTCTCCAAGACTATCCCAGACTATTCCAGACTATCTCAGATTATCCCTGACTCTCACAGACTCTCACAGACTCTCACAGGCTCTCACAGACTCTCACAGACTCTCACAGACTCTCTCAGACTCTCCCAGACTCTCCCAGACTCTCCAAGACTATCCAAGACTATTCTAGACAATCTCAGATTATCCCAGACTCTCACAGACTCTCACAGACTCTCACAGACTCTCACAGACTCTCACAGACACTCACGGACTCTCACAGACTCTCACAGACTCTCACAGACTCTCACAGACTCTCACAGGCTCTCCCGGACTCTCCCAGACTCTCCCAGACTCTCCAAGACTATCCAAGACAATTCTACACTATCTCAGATTATCCCAGACTCTCACAGACTCTCACAGACTCTCACAGACTCTCACAGACACTCACGGACTCTCACAGACTCTCACAGACTCTCACATACTCTCACAAACTCTCACAGACTCTCACAGACTCTCACAGACTCTCACAGACTCTCACAGACTCTCCCTGACTCTCACAGACTCTCACAAACTCTCACAGACTCTCCCAGACTCTCACAGACTCTCACAGACTCTCACAGACTCTCACAGACTCTCACAGACTCTCACAGACTCTCACAGACTCTCCCAGACTCTCCAAGACTATCCCAGACTATTCCAGACTATCTCAGATTATCCCAGACTCTCACAGACTCTCACAGACTCTCACAAACTCTCACAGACTCTCACAGACTCTCACAGACTTTTACAGACTCTCACAGACTCTCTCAGACTCTCACAGACTCTCACAGACTCTCACAGACCCTCCCAGACTCTCCCAGACTCTCACAGACTCTCACAAACTCTCACAGACTCTCACAGACTCTCACAGACTCTCACAGACTCTCACAGACTCTCCCAGACTCTCCCTGACTCTCACAGACTCCCACAGACTCTCACAGACTCTCACAGACTCTCCCAGACTCTCCCTGACTCTCACAGACTCCCACAGACTCTCACAGACTCTCCCAGACTCTCCCTGACTCTCACAGACTCTCACAGACTCTCCCAGACTCTCCCTGACTCTCACAGACTCCCACAGACTCCCACAGACTCTCACAGACTCTCACAGACTCTCCCAGACTCTCCCTGACTCTCACAGACTCTCACAGACTCCCACAGACTCTCACAGACTCTCCCAGACTCTCCCTGACTCTCACAGACTCCCACAGACTCTCACAGACTCCCACAGACTCCCACAGACTCCCACAGACTCCCACAGACTCTCACAGACTCTCACAGACTCTCACAGACTCTCACAGACTCTCACAGACTCTCACAGACTCTCACAGACTCCCACAGACTCCCACAGACTCTCACAGACTCTCACAGACTCTCAAAGACTCTCACAGACTCCCACAGACTCCCACAGACTCCCACAGACTCTTACAGACTCTCACAGACTCTCACAGACTCCCACAGACTCTCACAGACTCTCACAGACTCTCACAGACTCTCACAGACTCTCCCTGACTCTCACAGACTCTCACAGACTCTCACAGACTCTCGCAGACTCTCCCTGACTCTCACAGACTCCCACTGACTCTCACAGACTCTCCCTGACTCTCCCTGACTCTCACAGACTCTCCCAGACTCTCACAGACTCCCACAGACTCCCACAGACTCTCACAGACTCTCCCTGACTCTCCCTGACTCTCACAGACTCTCACAGACTCTCACAGACTCTCACAGACTCTCACAGACTCTCACAGACTCCCACAGACTCCCACAGACTCCCACAGACTCTCACAGACTCTCACAGACTCTCCCTGACTCTCACAGACTCCCACAGACTCCCACAGACTCTCACAGACTCTCCCTGACTCTCACAGACTCTCACAGACTCTCACAGACTCTCACAGACTCTCACAGACTCTCACAGACTCTCACAGACTCTCACAGACTCCCACAGACTCTCACAGACTCTCACAGACTCTCACAGACTCTCACAGACTCTCACAGACTCTCACAGACTCTCACAGACTCTCACAGACTCTCACAGACTCTCACAGACTCTCACAGACTCTCACAGACTCCCACAGACTCCCACAGACTCTCACAGACTCTCACAGACTCTCACAGACTCTCACAGACTCTCACAGACTCTCACAGACTCTCCCAGACTCTCACAGACTCCCACAGACTCTCACAGACTCTCCCAGACTCTCCCAGACTCTCACAGACTCCCACAGACTCTCACAGACTCTCACAGACTCTCCCAGACTCTCCCTGACTCTCACAGACTCTCACAGACTCTCACAGACTCCCACAGACTCTCACAGACTCTCACAGACTCCCACAGACTCTCACAGACTCCCACAGACTCTCACAGACTCTCACAGACTCTCCCAAGCAAAACAACTGACTTAAACACGACTAACTTCAATAAACCTAACTTAAATTAATGACCCTCGTGTAGTAGATAGACTTTAAACCCCATTAACCAACCAACCTTAATGACCCTCGTGTAGTAGATAGACTTTAAACCCCATTAACCAACCAACCTTAATGACCCTCGTGTAGTAGATAGACTTTAAACCCCATTAACCAACCAACCTTAATGACCCTCGTGTAGTAGATAGACTTTAAACCCCATTAACCAACCAACCTTAATGACCCTCGTGTAGTAGATAGACTTTAAACCCCATTAACCAACCAACCTTAATGACCCTCGTGTAGTAGATAGACTTTAAACCCCATTAACCAACCAACCTTAATGACCCTCGTGTAGTAGATAGACTTTAAACCCCATTAACCAACCAACCTTAATGACCCTGGTGTAGTAGATAGGTTATATACATTGAGATACACAACTCTGTGTGTGTATATATGTGATATAGACCTGTGGATGTATATATATACCACAACTAGTGGAAATAGTGTGAGGTACAGCGGGATATCTGAGGCCTGAGTGTATGTGGATTCAGATACTTTGGGTGAAAAGGGCCTAGGTTATCTTCGTTGGTAGAGGAATTAGGTGCCCAGGGAGGTGCATGAGGGCGCGTGATGCAAGCAGGTCTCGGGCACCGGGCACAGGACAGTGCCTCTGGTAAATGCCACTGGACAGAAAGGTAGTGGTGTAGAGACGAGAGGAATGCTCGGTTCATGAGCCAGTAGACTACCGGGTTTACAGCAGAGTGGGCATGTCCTAGCACCAGGGTGACTTCCAGGGCATGCTGGGTGCCCGGGGACTCCCTACATGCCCAAACGACGAGTGCCACTACGTAAGGCGTCCAGCAAGTGGCGAATAATGCGCCAAGGGCCACTAATAACCGGGCAAGTCTTCGGCGAGTCGCCACAGAATGTCCGCGATACGAGGTGAAGATGGAAGGTGTGTGGGTAGGACCCTTCATCCGCATGCGGCGGTGGGCGCGGATGATGGTGTGGATGTCCTTGGAAGGCTTCATGGTAGCCATGGCCCTGGCTGGCAGCAGTGGCCCTCTACCCCTGCCCACGTCCCTAGAGCCATGGGGCATGGTACCATCAGGAACCTTCAGAGCCGCTCTCTCCTCTTCTTCGGATTCACCACTTGACGAGGCAGCAATAATCTTGTGGTTATTGGCGCCTCCGAGACTACAATCCCGAGCCATTATAATAACCTGTCGTGGACGCAGGTTGAGCCTTGTGTCGTCTTTGCCCCTGCGCCTCAACGATGCGGCAACCGCAGCATGGCACAGCACGACCGCAGCACAAGGCACTAGGTGCACTATAGCGGCGATGGCAGTGTGATACACAATACCAGCAGCTGGGAAGGGCCACACCTCCCGACACACGGGGCCAGGAGCTTGAAGCCTAGCTGCTAGGCCTCGTGGAAGTGCCATCAGTGCCGCTGCTAGCCACAATGCCACCAGTAGCTGCGCCGTCACTGCTGACACCCGAGGTGCCAACTTTGGCCGTCGCACGGTCAGGTATCGGTCAAGAGCCAATAGTGTCAAGGAGAGAGTCGAAGCGGCATGCGCAGTATTCTGAGCAGCAGACAATAACGGGCACCACAATACCCAGGGCACTGACCACGACAGTGCCAAGAAACGCGATGTGGCAGCAGGCAGACACAGCAGAGTCACCAGCAGATCTGCTAGTGCCAAAGAAAGCAGGAGGTCAAGGCGATGAGCAGCCAACTGTTGCTGGTGTCCAGTTCTTCGTCTCCACACTGAGGCTGCAACAGTTACGTTGCCCAGTACCCCAACCATGAACATACCCACCTGCAGGGCAGCAAGGGCCACACCTGCCCACGTACTCCACACTACCTGCAACACAAGGGAATTTACATGTATATATATATATATATATATATATATATATATATATATATATATATATATATATATATATATATATATATATATATATATGTACACAAATATGTGAGGACACACATGATAATGACGTATAAAGTACTGTGAGGAATTAACAAGGTGGATAGGGATGGAATGTTTTAGAGATGGGACACAGCAACAAGGACATAGTAACAATGGGACACAGCAACAAGGACATAATAACAATGGGACACAGCAACAAGGACATAGTAACAATGGGACACAGCAACAAGGACATAGTAACAATGGGACACAGCAACAAGGACATAGTAACAATGGGACACAGCAACAAGGACATAGTAACAATGTGACACAGCAACAAGGACATAGTAACAATGGGACACAGCAACAAGGACATAGTAACAATGGGACACAGCAACAAGGACATAGTAACAATGGGACACAGCAACAAGGACATAGTAACAATGGGACACAGCAACAAGGACATAGTAACAATGGGACACAGCAACAAGGACATAGTAACAATGTGACACAGCAACAAGGACATAGTAACAATGTGACACAGCAACAAGGACATAGTAACAATGGGACACAGCAACAAGGACATAGTAACAATGGGACACAGCAACAAGGACATAGTAACAATGGGACACAGCAACAAGGACATAGTAACAATGGGACACAGCAACAAGGACATAGTAACAATGGGACACAGCAACAAGGACATAGTAACAATGGGACACAGCAACAAGGACATAGTAACAATGTGACACAGCAACAAGGACATAGTAACAATGGGACACAGCAACAAGGACATAGTAACAATGGGACACAGCAACAAGGACATAGTAACAATGGGACACAGCAACAAGGACATAGTAACAATGGGACACAGCAACAAGGACATAGTAACAATGGGACACAGCAACAAGGACATAGTAACAATGGGACACAGCAACAAGGACATAGTAACAATGGGACACAGCAACAAGGACATAGTAACAATGGGACACAGCAACAAGGACATAGTAACAATGGGACAGAGCAACAAGGACATAGTAACAATGTGACACAGCAACAAGGACATAGTAACAATGGGACACAGCAACAAGGACATAGTAACAATGGGACACAGCAACAAGGACATAGTAACAATGGGACACAGCAACAAGGACATAGTAACAATGGGACACAGCAACAAGGACATAGTAACAATGGGACACAGCAACAAGGACATAGTAACAATGGGACACAGCAACAAGGACATAGTAACAATGGGACACAGCAACAAGGACATAGTAACAATGGGACACAGCAACAAGGACATAGTAACAATGGGACACAGCAACAAGGACATAGTAACAATGGGACACAGCAACAAGGACATAGTAACAATGGGACACAGCAACAAGGACATAGTAACAATGGGACACAGCAACAAGGACATAGTAACAATGGGACACAGCAACAAGGACATAGTAACAATGGGACACAGCAACAAGGACATAGTAACAATGGGACACAGCAACAAGGACATAGTAACAATGGGACACAGCAACAAGGACATAGTAACAATGGGACACAGCAACAAGGACATAGTAACAATGGGACACAGCAACAAGGACATAGTAACAATGGGACACAGTAACAAGGACATAGTAACAATGGGACACAGCAACAAGGACATAGTAACAATGGGACACAGTAACAATGGGACACAGTAACAATGGGACACAGTAACAATGGGACACAGCAACAAGGGACATAGTAACAATTGGACACAGTAACAATGGGACACAGTAACAATGGGACACAGTAACAATGGGACAGAGCAACAAGGGACATAGTAACAATGGGACACAGTAACAATGGGACACAGCAACAAGGGACATAGTAACAATGGGACACAGTAACAATGGGACACAGCAACAAGGGACATAGTAACAATGGGACACAGTAAAAATGAGACACAGTGAAAATGGGACACAGTAACAAGGGGACATAGAAATAAGGGGACACAGCAACAAGGGGACACAGCAACAAGGGGACACAGCAACAAGGGGACACAGCAACAAGGGGACACAGCAACAAGGGGACACAGTAACAAGGGACATAGAAATAAGGGGACACAGCAACAAGGGGACACAGCAACAAGGGGACACAGCAACAAGGGGACACAGCAACAAGGGGACACAGCAACAAGGGGACACAGCAACAAGGCGACACAGCAACAAGGCGACACAGCAACAAGGCGACACAGCAACAAGGGGACACAGTAACAAGGGACATAGAAATAAGGGGACACAGCAACAAGGGGACACAGCAACAAGGGGACACAGCAACAAGGGGACACAGCAACAAGGGGACACAGCAACAAGGGGACACAGCAACAAGGGGACACAGCAACAAGGGGACACAGCAACAAGGGGACACAGTAACAAGGGACATAGAAATAAGGGGACACAGTAACAAGGGGACACAGCAACAAGGGGACACAGTAACAAGGGGACACAGCAACAAGGGGACACAGTAACAAGGGGACACAGTAACAAGGGGACACAGTAACAAGGGGACACAGTAACAAGGGGACACAGCAACAAGGGGACACAGTAACAAGGGGACACAGCAACAAGGGGACACAGCAACAAGGGGACACAGCAACAAGGGGACACAGTAACAAGGGGACACAGTAACAAGGGGACACAGTAACAAGGGGACACAGTAACAAGGGGACACAGCAACAAGGGGACACAGTAACAAGGGGACACAGTAACAAGGGGACATAGAAATAAGGGGACACAGCAACAAGGGGACACAGTAACAAGGGGACACAGTAACAAGGGGACACAGTAACAAGGGGACACAGCAACAAGGGGACACAGTAACAAGGGGACACAGTAACAAGGGGACACAGTAACAAGGGGACACAGTAACAAGGGGACACAGCAACAAGGGGACACAGCAACAAGGGGACACAGTAACAAGGGGACACAGTAACAAGGGGACACAGTAACAAGGGGACACAGTAACAAGGGGACACAGCAACAAGGGGACACAGTAACAAGGGGACACAGTAACAAGGGGACACAGTAACAAGGGGACACAGTAACAAGGGGACACAGCAACAAGGGGACACAGTAACAAGGGGACACAGTAACAAGGGGACACAGTAACAAGGGACATAGAAATAAGGGGACACAGCAACAAGGGGACACAGTAACAAGGGACATAGAAATAAGGGGACACAGTAACAAGGGGACACAGTAACAAGGGGACACAGTAACAAGGGGACACAGTAACAAGGGACATAGAAATAAGGGGACACAGCAACAAGGGGACACAGTAACAAGGGGACACAGTAACAAGGGGACACAGTAACAAGGGGACACAGTAACAAGGGACATAGAAATAAGGGGACACAGCAACAAGGGGACACAGTAACAAGGGGACACAGTAACAAGGGGACACAGTAACAAGGGGACACAGTAACAAGGGACATAGAAATAAGGGGACACAGCAACAAGGGGACACAGTAACAAGGGGACACAGTAACAAGGGGACACAGTAACAAGGGGACACAGTAACAAGGGACATAGAAATAAGGGGACACAGCAACAAGGGGACACAGTAACAAGGGGACACAGTAACAAGGGGACACAGTAACAAGGGGACACAGTAACAAGGGGACACAGTAACAAGGGGACACAGTAACAAGGGGACACAGTAACAAGGGGACACAGTAACAAGGGGACACAGTAACAAGGGGACACAGTAACAAGGGGACACAGTAACAAGGGGACACAGTAACAAGGGGACACAGTAACAAGGGGACACAGTAACAAGGGGACACAGTAACAAGGGGACACAGTAACAAGGGGACACAGTAACAAGGGGACACAGCAACAAGGGGACACAGTAACAAGGGGACACAGCAACAAGGGGACACAGTAACAAGGGGACACAGTAACAAGGGGACACAGCAACAAGGGGACACAGTAACAAGGGGACACAGCAACAAGGGGACACGACTGGAAGTTGAAGACTCAGATGAGTCACAGGGATGTTAGGAAGTATTTCTTCAGCCACAGAGTAGTCAGGAAGTGGAACAATCTGGAGTGTGATATAGTGGAGGCAGGATCCATACATAGCTTTAAGAAGAGGTATGTTAAGGCTCATGGAGCAGGAAGAGTGACCTAGTAGTGACCAGTGAAGAGGCGGGGCCAGGAGCTGTGAATCGACCCCTGCAACCACAATTAGATAAGTAAATAGGTGAATACTTACTGAGGTACTGTCAGTGTTGTCTGACATCGCGGTATCTGAGCTGATGTTACTGCTGACATCAGTCCCCAGCTGCTGCCTGACTCCAGACACGTTCATGACGACTGTCAGAAGCACATCTGACACACTGGCTGACAGATGACATACCCTGGTAGGCACAGGCGAGTGTCAGCGCGGATTAAGAGAGAGAGACGTTCCTTGAGTTGGCGGATCCCGATTAAAACACCGTACCTACGCCGTAATTAGGCACTCGTTACGTCAGTAGGAGCAATCTTAATGGCACCTGATAATTTCAAGAACTGCTATATCACTCTATGTCTTATTTCTATATTTCCTGTCTTGAACGAGTCACCATCAGTAATCAACAGACGGAGGGTCGAGCCTGCACTACTCCTTACAATGGATTTCCCACTACAGTTTCCTGACAAACAAAACACCATGATATCCAAGATATATAAACCGTAATCCACTCTAACAACACTACAATGTTACATATCCACGTGTTTTAGTGGAATTAATATGGGAGACATGAGAATTTATCTGCCCTGAGGCATTATATATGTTTCCCATCCTTAGGGCCCTTGGAGATTGAGAGTTGAATTGTGTCTCACTACAAGTCTGGGAGATTGAGAGTTGAATTGTGTCTCACTACAAGTCTGGGAGATTGAGAGTTAAATTGTGTCTCACTACAAGTCTGGGAGATTGAGAGTTGAATTGTGTCTCACTACAAGTCTGGGAGATTGAGAGTTAAAATATGTCTCACTACAAGTCTGGGAGATTGAGAGTTAAAATATGTCTCACTACAAGTCTGGGAGATTGAGAGTTAAAATGTGTCTCACTACAAGTCTGGGAGATTGAGAGTTAAATAGTGTCTCACTACAAGTCTGGGAGATTGAGAGTTAAAATGTGTCTCACTACAAGTCTGGGAGATTGAGAGTTGAATAGTGTCTCACTACAAGTCTGGGAGATTGAGAGTTGAATTGTGTCTCACTACAAGTCTGGGAGATTGAGAGTTAAATTGTGTCTCACTACAAGTCTGGGAAGTTGAGAGTTGAATTGTGTCTCACTACAAGTCTGGGAAGTTGAGAGTTGAATAGTGTCTCACTACAAGTCTGGGAGATTGAGAGTTGAATTGTGTCTGACTACAAGTCTGGGAGATTGAGAGTTAAAATGTGTCTCACTACAAGTCTGGGAGATTGAGAGTTAAAATGTGTCTCACTACAAGTCTGGGAGATTGAGAGTTGAATTGTGTCTCACTACAAGTCTGGGAGATTGAGAGTTAAATTGTGTCTGATTACAAGTCTGGGAGATTGAGAGTTGAATTGTGTCTGATTACAAGTCTGGGAGATTGAGAGTTGAATTGTGTCTCACTACAAGTCTGGGAGATTGAGAGTTAAAATGTGTCTCACTACAAGTCTGCGAGATTGAGAGTTAAAATGTGTCTCACTACAAGTCTGGGAAATTGAGAGTTAAAATGTGTCTCACTACAAGTCTGGGAGATTGAGAGTTAAAATGTGTCTCACTACAAGTCTGCGAGATTGAGAGTTAAAATGTGTCTCACTACAAGTCTGGGAAGTTGAGAGTTGAATTGTGTCTCACTACAAGTCTGGGAGATTGAGAGTTGAATTGTGTCTGACTACAAGTCTGGAAGGAGAGTGAAGGTGAGAGGGTCAGGATCCAGGTGTTTGGCGAAGACTGGAAGAGTTTTGAGGTTTTAACCCTCAGAGAAGCGTTCATTGCTCTAATATGTTACTGTGGAATGTTGGAATGTTGAAATATACGGCGGCGGCATGTCTGAGGTGACTGGTAGCATGTCAGCACACACTCAGAGGCTGCTACTCAGAGGTGAAATAGGTATATCACAGTGAACCCTGGCTAATGTGCAGACAACTTGGGCTACAATAGACGTAAACAATGGTCTCTCTGATGTAATCTTCAACCTCTCTTCGTATTCTTTCTGCGTAAGTTGTTGGGTGGTGCAGTATTCTCTCAGCTCATCTGTGGACAGAAACTGCGTCAATAGAATTGTTCTTGTCAAGGTTAATAACACAATTATAGGTCCCTGTCTCTACCTAGCAGTGATGCTTAAAATATACCCTCGTTCTAGACAGCTGCTGGTATCCTGCCCCATCAAAGATCAGACATCGTTTACACCCATTTCTGGGAAGGCAGAAGAGGCTGACAGTCTACAACTGGATGTAAAGACCTGTGAAAGCCTTTCTATAGCAACAATATTTAGCTGAAGGGAAGTTTGAATCACTTATAAACACCAATACATATACTCCATGACTTTCCTGGATAATATCGTAGGTTTAAATGGAGGCAGCGTCCAGGCACTTTCCCCTGATTCTATCATCTTCCTGTAGCACTGGAGGGATGCTGTTACTACCAAGATGTGCATCACCACTACTTGTTAATATAGACAGAAGCATTCACTTACCACACCTGTCATGTCAACGTTTTGGTTTTGGGACCTTGACCACTTTAAATACATTAAGGTGTCCTAAATGGATGTACCTATGTGTATTTCCCCTCAAATTCCTCTGTATCATACACACACGATCAGTATTGTGTATTCTACACACATTTGTATTCTGGGATTCATGTCTTGTGATGGAGAGAGAGACATGAGACGACAAATGGATATTCAAACTCACTTCAGACAGGTAAATACATAAAAAAAAACTATTAAAAATAGTTTTAACCAGTTTAAAACGTGTTTTAGTTAGTGTGTGAAGGTGACAAGTTGTCTCTCATAAGTAGAATTTATTACCAATATATCTCGCTTCTTCAGTCGAATTCAGAGGTGACTTTTAAATGCGAGACAGTGGAAGAAGTGGAGAGGTAAATTTGAGGTGGTCAGTCCCATAGTCTTGTTGAATTAATAGTTACTTGTGTCTCACATACTGACTGTGAGAAACATTGAATAAATCACGTTATACCTGCTGTCCCTGTTCACCTAGCAGTAAGTAGGTACCTGGGTGTTAGTCACCTTGCACTGGCTGTCCCTGTTTACCTAGCTGTAAATAGGTACCTGGGTGTCAGTCACCTTGCACTGGCTGTCCCTGTTTACCTAGCAGTAAATAGGCACCTGGGTGTTAGTCACCTTGCACAGGCTGTCCTGTTTGCCTAGCAGTAAATAGGCACCTGGGTGTCAATCTACTGTTGTGGGTTGCATCCTGGGGTAAGAAACAAGACAGACAGTCGAAGATGACACACTGACTCTACTGGACTATCCTGTGTGGCTAACCCTCCGTGTTCAAAATCTCCTTCCTTAGTATAGAGAGAGAGAGATATCACAGTACCAGATTACAAACCTTTTATCCTGGATGGGCTAAGAACAGAGTCGGTGATTGGCTATTGAAAGTTGTTGTGAGGTGCCTGAGAGCTCTGATTGGCTATTGATGAGAGGCGGGAGAGGAGTTACGAGGTAGTTTGAGCAGTGCCTTGGCAGGTCTGTGGCTCAGTGCCTCCTAGGTGCCATCTGTGGGTCGATACTGCCAAGTGAGTCACTGTGATGGAACTGCAACGTGTTAAAATATACTACTACTTATTATTATTATTATTATTATTATTATTATTATTATTATTATTATTATTATTATTATTATTATTATTATTATTATTATCATTATCATTACCTAACTATCTAAGTACCTAAACACTTAATTGGCTAACCATCTAAGTACCTAATCACCTAGCCATCTAAGTACCTAAGCACCTAATTGCCAAACCAATTAATAGCCTAAGCATCTAATTACCTAACCATTTAAGAACCTAAGCACTTAATTACCTAACCACATAACTACCTTAGCCCGTAATTAGTTATTAAGAATGCAGAGGTGAAGCTCTAGTCCATGTCCCCTCTAAATATATATGGCTTGGTTCTATCTACAATGTATGGGATCTTGATCTAAGGGAATGGAGCTGCTCTTCTTTTCCTCGGATCAAAGGCTAATTGATCTTCATTACCCAGGCGCTGCATGACCCTCTTCCCCTACGGGTTTAGCTCTTCCTCATGAATAAAATAATTGGCCCTGACTGATAAGACGACTCTCTTTCTCTCCATCTCTCTCTCTCTCTCTCTCTCTCTCTCTCTCTCTCTCTCTCTCTCTCTCTCTCTCTCTCTCTCTCTTAGTTTGATCTCTGACATTTGATTAGAAATTCATTTCCACTCTGGTTGTGGTATTTATAGTTCACACACACACACACACACACACACACACACACACACACATACACACACACATACACACACACACTCATACACACACACATACACACACACACTCATACACAGACACACACACACACACACACACACACACACACACACACACACACACACACAAAAACACACACACACACATACTTGTCAGGAAGACAGCAGCGAGTCATGGTACGTGGCGAGGTGTCAGAGTGGGCACCTGTGACCAGCGGGGTCCCACGGGGGTCAGTCCTAGGACCAGTGCTGTTTCTGGTATTTGTGAACGACATGACGGAAGGAATAGACTCTGAGGTGTCCCTGTTTGCAGATGACGTGAAGTTGATGAGAAGAATTCACTCGATCGAAGACCAGGCAGAACTACAAAGGGATCTGGACAGGCTGCAGACCTGGTCCAGCAATTGGCTCCTGGAGTTCAATCCCACCAAGTGCAAAGTCATGAAGATTGGGGAAGGGCAAAGAAGACCGCAGACGGAGTACAGTCTAGGGGGCCAGATACTACAAACCTCACTCAAGGAAAAAGATCTTGGGGTGAGTATAACACCGAGCACATCTCCTGAAGCGCACATCAACCAAATAACTGCTGCAGCATATGGGCGCCTAGCAAACCTCAGAACAGCATTCCGACATCTTAATAAGGAATCATTCAGGACCCTGTACACCGTGTACGTTAGGCCCATATTGGAGTATGCGGCACCAGTTTGGAACCCACACCTAGCCAAGCACGTAAAGAAACTAGAGAAAGTGCAAAGGGTTCCAACAAGACTAGTCGCAGAGCTAAGAGGTATGTCCTACGAGGAGAGGTTAAGGGAAATCAACCTGACGACACTGGAGGACAGGAGAGATAGGGGGGACATGATAACGACATACAAAATACTGAGAGGAATTGACAAGGTGGACAAAGACAGGATGTTCCAGAGATTGGACACAGTAACAAGGGGACACAGTAACAAGTGGAAACAGTAACAAGGGGACACAGTAACAAGGGGACACAGTAACAAGTGGAAACAGTAACAAGGGGACACAGTAACAAGTGGAAACAGTAACAAGTGGAAACAGTAACAAGGGGACACAGTAACAAGGGGACACAGTAACAAGGGGACACAGTAACAAGTGGAAACAGTAACAAGTGGAAACAGTAACAAGGGGACACAGTAACAAGGGGACACAGTAACAAGGGGACACAGTAACAAGTGGAAACAGTAACAAGTGGAAACAGTAACAAGGGGACACAGTAACAAGGGGACACAGTAACAAGGGGACACAGTAACAAGTGGAAACAGTAACAAGGGGACACAGTAACAAGGGGACACAGTAACAAGGGGACACAGTAACAAGGGGACACAGTAACAAGGGGACACAGTAACAAGGGGACACAGTAACAAGTGGAAACAGTAACAAGGGGACACAGTAACAAGGGGACACAGTAACAAGGGGACACAGTAACAAGGGGACACAGTAACAAGGGGACACAGTAACAAGTGGAAACAGTAACAAGGGGACACAGTAACAAGGGGACACAGTAACAAGGGGACACAGTAACAAGGGGACACAGTAACAAGGGGACACAGTAACAAGGGGACACAGTAACAAGTGGAAACAGTAACAAGTGGAAACAGTAACAAGTGGAAACAGTAACAAGTGGAAACAGTAACAAGTGGAAACAGTAACAAGTGGAAACAGTAACAAGTGGAAACAGTAACAAGGGGACACAGTAACAAGTGGAAACAGTAACAAGGGGACACAGTAACAAGTGGAAACAGTAACAAGTGGAAACAGTAACAAGTGGAAACAGTAACAAGTGGAAACAGTAACAAGTGGAAACAGTAACAAGGGGACACAGTAACAAGGGGACACAGTAACAAGGGGACACAGTAACAAGTGGAAACAGTAACAAGGGGACACAGTAACAAGGGGACACAGTAACAAGGGGACACAGTAACAAGGGGACACAGTAACAAGTGGAAACAGTAACAAGGGGACACAGTAACAAGGGGACACAGTAACAAGGGGACACAGTAACAAGGGGACACAGTAACAAGGGGACACAGTAACAAGTGGAAACAGTAACAAGGGGACACAGTAACAAGGGGACACAGTAACAAGGGGACACAGTAACAAGGGGACACAGTAACAAGGGGACACAGTAACAAGTGGAAACAGTAACAAGGGGACACAGTAACAAGGGGACACAGTAACAAGGGGACACAGTAACAAGGGGACACAGTAACAAGGGGACACAGTAACAAGGGGACACAGTAACAAGTGGAAACAGTAACAAGTGGAAACAGTAACAAGTGGAAACAGTAACAAGTGGAAACAGTAACAAGTGGAAACAGTAACAAGTGGAAACAGTAACAAGTGGAAACAGTAACAAGGGGACACAGTAACAAGTGGAAACAGTAACAAGGGGACACAGTAACAAGTGGAAACAGTAACAAGTGGAAACAGTAACAAGTGGAAACAGTAACAAGTGGAAACAGTAACAAGTGGAAACAGTAACAAGGGGACACAGTAACAAGGGGACACAGTAACAAGGGGACACAGTAACAAGTGGAAACAGTAACAAGGGGACACAGTAACAAGGGGACACAGTAACAAGGGGACACAGTAACAAGGGGACACAGTAACAAGTGGAAACAGTAACAAGGGGACACAGTAACAAGGGGACACAGTAACAAGGGGACACAGTAACAAGGGGACACAGTAACAAGTGGAAACAGTAACAAGTGGAAACAGTAACAAGTGGAAACAGTAACAAGGGGACACAGTAACAAGTGGAAACAGTAACAAGTGGAAACAGTAACAAGTGGAAACAGTAACAAGTGGAAACAGTAACAAGTGGAAACAGTAACAAGTGGAAACAGTAACAAGGGGACACAGTAACAAGTGGAAACAGTAACAAGTGGAAACAGTAACAAGTGGAAACAGTAACAAGTGGAAACAGTAACAAGTGGAAACAGTAACAAGTGGAAACAGTGTTGCTACCCACAGTGTTGTTACCCACAGTGTTGCTACCCACAGTGTTGTTACCCACAGTGTTGCTACCCACAGTGTTGTTACCCACAGTGTTGCTGCCCACAGTGTTGTTACCCACAGTGTTGTTACCCACAGTGTTGCTACCCACAGTGTTGTTACCCACAGTGTTGTTACCCACAGTGTTGCTACCCACAGTGTTGCTACCCACAGTGTTGTTACCTACAGTGTTGCTACCCACAGTGTTGTTACCCACAGTGTTGTTACCCACAGTGTTGTTACCCACAGTGTTGTTACCCACAGTGTTGTTACCCACAGTGTTGTTACCCACAGCGTTGTTACCCACAGTGTTGTTACCCACAGTGTTGCTACCCACAGCGTTGCTACCCACAGTGTTGCTACCCACAGTGTTGTTACCCACAGTGTTGCTACCCACAGTGTTGTTACCCACAGTGTTGCTACCCACAGTGTTGCTACCCACAGTGTTGCTACTCTCAGTGTTGTTACCCACAGTGTTGCTACCCACAGTGTTGTTACCCACAGTGTTGTTACCCACAGTGTTGCTACCCAAAGTGTTGCTACCCACAGTGTTGCTACTCTCAGTGTTGTTACCCACAGTGTTGTTACCCACAGTGTTGCTACCCACAGTGTTGCTACCCACAGTGTTGCTACCCTCAGTGTTGTTACCCACAGTGTTGCTACCCACAGTGTTGCTACCCACAGTGTTGCTACCCAGTGTTGTTACCCACAGTGTTGTTACCCACAGTGTTGCTACCCACAGTGTTGCTACCCACAGTGTTGCTACCCTCAGTGTTGTTACCCACAGTGTTGCTACCCACAGTGTTGTTACCCACAGTGTTGTTACCCACAGTGTTGTTACCCTCAGTGTTGTTACCCACAGTGCTGCTACCCTCAGTGTTGTTACCCACAGTGTTGTTACCCACAGTGTTGTTACCCACAGTGTTGCTACCCACAGTGTTGCTACCCACAGTGTTGCTACTCTCAGTGTTGTTACCCACAGTGTTGCTACCCACAGTGTTGTTACCCACAGTGTTGTTACCCACAGTGTTGCTACCCACAGTGTTGCTACCCACAGTGTTGCTACTCTCAGTGTTGTTACCCACAGTGTTGTTACCCACAGTGTTGCTACCCACGGTGTTCCTACCCACAGTGTTGCTACTCTCAGTGTTGTTACCCACAGTGTTGTTACCAACAGTGTTGTTACCCACAGTGCTGCTACCCACAGTGTTGCTCCCCACAGTGTTGTTACCCACAGTGTTGTTACCCACAGTGTTGTTACCCACAGTGTTGCTACCCTCAGTGTTGTTACCCACAGTGTTGCTACCCACAGTGTTGCTACCCACAGTGTTGCTACCCACAGTGTTGTTACCCACAGTGTTGTTACCCACAGTGTTGCTACCCACAGTGTTGCTACCCACAGTGTTGCTACCCTCAGTGTTGTTACCCACAGTGTTGTTACCCACAGTGTTGTTACCCTCAGTGTTGTTACCCACAGTGTTGCTACCCTCAGTGTTGTTACCCACAGTGTTGTTACCCACAGTGTTGTTACCCACAGTGTTGTTACCCACAGTGTTGCTACCCACAGTGTTGCTACCCACAGTGTTGCTACCCACAGTGTTGTTACCCACAGTGTTGCTACCCACTGTGTTGTTACCCACAGCGTTGTTACCCACAGTGTTGTTACCCACAGTGTTGCTACCCACAGTGTTGCTACCCACGATGTTGTTACCCACAGTGTTGCTACCCACAGTGTTACTACCCACAGTGTTTCTACCCTCAGTGTTGCTACCCACAGTGTTGTTACCCACAGTGTTGTTACCCACAGTGTTGCTACCCACAGTGTTGCTACCCACAGTGTTGTTACCCACAGTGTTGCTACCCACAGTGTTGTTACCCACAGTGTTGTTACCCACAGTGTTGTTACCCACAGTGTTGCTACCCACAGTGTTGTTACCCACAGTGTTGCTACCCACAGTGTTGTTACCCACAGTGTTACCCACAGTGTTGTTACCAACAGTGTTGTTACCCACAGTGTTGTTACCCACAGTGTTGCTACCCACGATGTTGTTACCCACAGTGTTGCTACCCACAGTGTTGTTACCCACAGTGTTGCTACCCACAGTGTTGTTACCCACAGTGTTGCTACCCACAGTGTTGCTACCCACACTGTTGCTACCCACAGTGTTGCTACCCACAGTGTTGCTACCCACAGTGTTGTTACCCACAGTGTTGCTACCCACAGTGTTGTTACCCACAGTGTTACTACCCACAGAGTTGCTACCCACAGTGTTGTTACCCACAGTGTTGTTACCCACAGTGTTGCTACCTACAGTGTTGCTACCCAAAGTGTTGTTACCCACAGTGTTGTTACCCACAGTGTTGCTACCCACAGTGTTGCTACCCACAGTGTTGTTACCCACAGTGTTGTTACCCACAGTGTTGCTACCCACAGTGTTGCTATCCAAAGTGTTGTTACCCACAGTGTTGTTACCCACAGTGTTGCTACCCACAGTGTTGTTACCCACAGTGTTGCTACCCACAGTGTTGTTACCCACAGTGTTGCTACCCACAGTGTTGTTAACCACAGTGTTGCTACCCACAGTGTTGTTACCCACAGTGTTGTTACCCACAGTGTTGCTACCCACAGTGTTGTTACCCACAGTGTTGTTACCCACAGTGTTGCTACCCACAGTGTTGCTACCCACAGTGTTGTTACCCACAGTGTTGTTACCCACAGTGTTGCTACCCACAGTGTTGCTATCCAAAGTGTTGTTACCCACAGTGTTGTTACCCACAGTGTTGCTACCCACAGTGTTGTTACCCACAGTGTTGCTACCCACAGTGTTGTTACCCACAGTGTTGCTACCCACAGTGTTGTTAACCACAGTGTTGCTACCCACAGTGTTGTTACCCACAGTGTTGTTACCCACAGTGTTGCTACCCACAGTGTTGCTACCCACAGTGTTGTTACCCACAGTGTTGCTACCCACAGTGTTGCTACCCACAGTGTTGCTACCCACAGTGTTGTTACCCACACTGTTGTTACCCACAGTGTTGCTACCCACAGTGTTGCTACCCACAGTGTTGCTACCCACAGTGTTGTTACCTACAGTGTTGCTACCCACAGTGTTGCTACCCACAGTGTTGTTACCCACAGTGTTGTTACCCTCTGTGTTGTTACCCACAGTGTTGATACCCACAGTGTTGTTACCCCACAGTGTTGTTACCCACAGTGTTGCTACCCACAGTGTTGTTACCCACAGTGTTGCTACCCACAGTGTTGCTACCCACAGTGTTGCTACCCACAGTGTTGTTACCCACAGTGTTGCTAAACACAGTGTTGTTACCCACAGTGTTGCTACCCACAGTGTTGTTACCCACAGTGTTGGTACCCACAGTGTTGTTACCCACAGTGTTGTTACCCACAGTGTTGCTACCCACAGTGTTGTTATCCACAGTGTTGCTACCCACAGTGTTGTTACCCACAGTGTTGCTACCCACAGTGTTGTTACCCACAGTGTTGCTACCCACAGTGTTGTTACCCACAGTGTTGTTACCCACAGTGTTGTTACCCACAGTGTTGCTACCAACAGTGTTGCTACCCACAGTGTTGTTACCCACAGTGTTGCTACCCACAGTGTTGCTACCCACAGTGTTGCTACCCACAGTGTTGTTACCCACACTGTTGTTACCCACAGTGTTGCTACCCACAGTGTTGCTACCCACAGTGTTGCTACCCACAGTGTTGTTACCTACAGTGTTGCTACCCACAGTGTTGCTACCCACAGTGTTGTTACCCACAGTGTTGTTACCCTCTGTGTTGTTACCCACAGTGTTGCTACCCACAGTGTTGTTACCCACAGTGTTGTTACCCACAGTGTTGCTACCCACAGTGTTGTTACCCACAGTGTTGCTACCCACAGTGTTGCTACCCACAGTGTTGCTACCCACAGTGTTGCTACCCACAGTGTTGTTACCCACAGTGTTGCTACCCACAGTGTTGTTACCCACAGTGTTGCTACCCACAGTGTTGTTACCCACAGTGTTGGTACCCACAGTGTTGTTACCCACATTGTTGCTACCCACAGAGTTGCTACCCAGTGTTCTTACCCACAGTGTTGCTACCCATAGTGTTGCTACCCACAGTGTTGCTACCCACAGTGTTGCTACCCACAGTGTTGTTACCCACAGTGTTGCTACCCACAGTTTTGCTACCCACAGTGTTGCTACCCACAGTGTTGCTACCCACAGTGTTGCTACCCACAGTGTTGTTACCCACAGTGTTGCTACCCACAGTGTTGCTACCCACAGTGTTGTTACCCACAGTGTTGCTACCCACAGTGTTGCTACCCACAGTGTTGTTACCCACAGTGTTGCTACCCACAGTGTTGTTACCCACAGTGTTGCTACCCACAGTGTTGCTACCCACAGTGTTGTTACCCACAGTGTTGTTACCCACAGTGTTGCTACCCACAGTGTTGTTACCCACAGTGTTGTTACCCACAGTGTTGCTACCCACAGTGTTGCTACCCACAGTGTTGTTACCCACAGTGTTGCTACCCACAGTGTTGTTACCCACAGTGTTGCTACCCACAGTGTTGATACCCACAGTGTTGTTACACAGTGTTGCTACCCACAGTGTTGTTACCCACAGTGTTGCTACCCACAGTGTTGCTACCCACAGTGTTGTTACCCACAGTGTTGCTACCCACAGTGTTGTTACCCACAGTGTTGTTACCCACAGTGTTGCTACCCACAGTGTTGCTACCCACAGTGTTGTTACCCACAGTGTTGCTACCCACAGTGTTGTTACCCACAGTGTTGTTACCCACAGTGTTGCTACCCACAGTGTTGCTACCCACAGTGTTGTTACCCACAGTGTTGCTACCCACAGTGCTGCCACCAACACTGTGTGTGTACTCACCTAGTTGTACTCACTTAGCTGAGGTTGCAGGGGTTGAGTCCAAGCTCCTGGCCCAGCCTCTTCACTGGTCGCTACTAGGTCTCTCTCCCTGAACCATGAGCTTTATCGTACCTCTGCTTAAAGCTATGTATGGATCCTGCCTCCACTACATCGCTTCCTAAACTATTCCACTTACTGGCTACTCTGTGGCTGAAGAAATACTTCCTAACATCCCTGTGATTCATCTGTGTCTTCAGCTTCCAACTGTGTCCCCTTGTTACTGTGTCCCCTTGTTACTGTGTCCCCTTGTTACTGTGTCCCCTTGTTACTGTGTCCAATTGTTACTGTGTCCCCTTGTTACTGTGTCCCCTTGTTACTGGGTCCCCTTGTTACTGTGTCCCCTTGTTACTGTGTCCCCTTGTTACTGGGTCCCCTTGTTACTGTGTTCCATTGTTACTGTGTCCTCTTGTTACTGTGTCCCCTTGTTACTGGGTCCCCTTGTTACTGTGTCCCCTTGTTAATGCGTCCCCTTGTTACTGTGTCCCCTTGTTACTGTGTCCCCTTGTTACTGTGTCCCCTTGTTACTGTGTCCCCTTGTTACTGTGTCCCATTGTTACTGTGTCCTCTTGTTACTGTGTCCCCTTGTTACTGGGTCCCCTTGTTACTGTGTCCCCTTGTTACTGTGTCCCCTTGTTACTGTGTCCCCTTTTTACTGTGTCCCGTTGTTACTGTGTCCCCTTGTTACTGTGTCCCCTTGTTACTGTGTCCCCTTGTTACTGTGTCCCGTTGTTACTGTGTCCCCTTGTTACTGTGTCCCCTTGTTACTGTGTCCCCTTGTTACTGTGTCCAATCTCTGGAACATCCTGTCTTTGTCCACCTTGTCAATTCCTCTCAGTATTTTGTATGTCGTTATCATGTCCCCCCTATCTCTCCTGTCCTCCAGTGTCGTCAGGTTGATTTCCCTTAACCTCTCCTCGTAGGACATACCTCTTAGCTCTGCGACTAGTCTTGTTGCAAACCTTTGCACTTTCTCTAGTTTCTTCACGTGCTTGGCTAGGTGTGGGTTCCAAACTGGTGCCGCATACTGCAATATGGGCCTAACATACACGGTGTACAGGGTCCTGAATGATTCCTTATTAAGATGTCGGAATGCTGTTCTGAGGTTCGCTAGGCGCCCATATGCTGCAGCAGTTATTTGGTTGATGTGCGCTTCAGGAGATGTGCTCGGTGTTATACTCACCCCAAGATCTTTTTCCTGGAGTGAGGTTTGTAGTCTCTGGCCCCCTAGACTGTACTCCGTCTGCGGTCTTCTTTGCCCTTCCCCAATCTTCATGACTTTGCACTTGGTGGGATTGAACTCCAGGAGCCAATTGCTGGACCAGGTCTGCAGCCTGTCCAGATCCCTTTGTAGTTCTGCCTGGTCTTCGACCGAGTGAATTCTTCTCATCATCTTCACGTCATCTGCAAACAAGGACACCTCAGAGTCTATTCCTTCCGTCATGTCGTTCACAAATACCAGAAACATTAAGGCTGCAGGTCACCTGTACACCACCAGTCAAGAATACTTTAATACCTAAAATACTGATTAATGTAAACTACCAGTGTATATACACTGAGATATACACCTCTTAGTGTATATACACTGAGATATACACCTCTCAGTGTATATACACTGAGATATACACCTCTCAGTGTATATACACTGAGATATACACCTCTCAGTGTATATACACTGAGATATACACCTCTCAGTGTATATACACTGAGATATATACCTCTCAGTGTATATACACTGAGATATACACCTCTCAGTGTATATACACTGAGATATACACCTCTCAGTGTATATACACTGAGATATACACCTCTCAGTGTATATACACTGAGATATACACCTCTCACTGTATATACACTGAGATATACACCTCTCAGTGTATATACACTGAGATATACAGTTGTACTCCAAATTAAATTTAAACTACGACATATATATATATATATATATATATATATATATATATATATATATATATATATATATATATATATATATATATATATATATATATATATATATATATATATATATATATATATATATGTATATATGTATATACGCACTCCCGAGGTCAGTATTAGTTGGTGTGGAAGCGATGTCAGTGTTCCAGGGCTGTCTTCCTGGATGTCAGTGTTCCAGGGCTGTCTTCCTGGATGTCAGTGTTCCAGGGCTGTCTTCCTGGATGTCAGTGTTCCAGGGCTGTCTTCCTGGATGTCAGTGTTCCAGGGCTGTCTTCCTGGATGTCAGTGTTCCAGGGCTGTCTTCCTGGATGTCAGTGTCCCAGGGCTGTCTTCCTGGATGTCAGTGTCCCAGGGCTGTCTTCCTGGATGTCAGTGTCCCAGGGCTGTCTTCCTGGATGTCAGTGTCCCAGGGCTGTCTTCCTGGATGTCAGTGTCCCAGGGCTGTCTTCCAGGATGTCAGTGTCCCAGGGCTGTCTTACTGGATGTCAGTGTCCCAGAGCTGTCTTCCTGGATGTCAGTGTCCCAGGGCTGTCTTCCTGGATGTCAGTGTTCCAGGGCTGTCTTCCTGGATGTCAGTGTCCCAGGGCTGTCTTCCTGGATGTTAGTGTTCCAGGGCTGTCTTCCTGGATGTCAGTGTCCCAGGGCTGTCTTCCTGGATGTCAGTGTTCCAGGGCTGTCTTCCTGGATGTCAGTGTCCCAGGGCTGTCTTCCTGGATGTCAGTGTCCCAGGGCTGTCTTCCTGGATGTTAGTGTTCCAGGGCTGTCTTCCTGGATGTCAGTGTCCCAGGGCTGTCTTCCTGGATGTTAGTGTTCCAGGGCTGTCTTCCTGGATGTCAGTGTTCCAGGGCCGTCTTCCTGGATGTCAGTGTCCCAGGGCTGTCTTCCTGGATGTCAGTGTCCCAGGGCTGTCTTCCTGGATGTCAGTGTCCCAGGGCTGTCTTCCTGGATGTCAGTGTCCCAGGGCTGTCTTCCTGGATGTCAGTGTTCCAGGGCTGTCTTCCTGGATGTCAGTGTCCCAGGGCTGTCTTCCTGGATGTCAGTGTTCCAGGGCTGTCTTCCTGGATGTCAGTGTCCCAGGGCTGTCTTCCTGGATGTCAGTGTCCCAGGGCTGTCTTCCTGGATGTCAGTGTTCCAGGGCTGTCTTCCTGGATGTCAGTGTTCCAGGGCTGTCTTCCTGGATGTCAGTGTTCCAGGGCTGTCTTCCTGGATATCAGTGTTCCAGGGCTGTCTTCCTGGATGTCAGTGTCCCAGGGCTGTCTTCCTGGATGTCAGTGTTCCAGGGCTGTCTTCCTGGATGTCAGTGTTCCAGGGCTGTCTTCCTGGATGTCAGTGTCCCAGGGCTGTCTTCCTGGATGTCAGTGTTCCAGGGCTGTCTTCCTGGATGTCAGTGTCCCAGGGCTGTCTTCCTGGATGTCAGTGTTCCAGGGCTGTCTTCCTGGATGTCAGTGTTCCAGGGCTGTCTTCCTGGATGTCAGTGTTCCAGGGCTGTCTTCCTGGATGTCAGTGTCCCAGGGCTGTCTTCCTGGATGTCAGTGTCCCAGGGCTGTCTTCCTGGATGTCAGTGTCCCAGGGCTGTCTTCCTGGATGTCAGTGTTCCAGGGCTGTCTTCCTGGATGTCAGTGTTCCAGGGCTGTCTTCCTGGATGTCAGTGTTCCAGGGCTGTCTTCCTGGATGTCAGTGTTCCAGGGCTGTCTTCCTGGATGTCAGTGTTCCAGGGCTGTCTTCCTGGATGTCAGTGTTCCAGGGCTGTCTTTCTGGATGTCAGTGTCCCAGGGCTGTCTTCCTGGATGTCAGTGTTCCTGGGCTGTCTTCCTGGATGTCAGTGTTCCAGGGCTGTCTTCCTGGATGTCAGTGTTCCACGGCTGTCTTCCTTGATGTCAGTGTTCCAGGGCTGTCTTCCTGGATGTCAATGTTCCAGGGCTGTCTTACTAGATGTCAGTGTTCCAGGGCTGTCTTCCTGGATGTCAGTGTTCCAGGGCTGTCTTCCTGGATGTCAGTGTTCCAGGGCTGTCTTCCTGGATGTCAGTGTTCCAGGGCTGTCTTCCTGGATGTCAGTGTCCCAGGGCTGTCTTGCTGGATGTCAGTGTTCCAGGGCTGTCTTCCTGGATGTCAGTGTCCAAGGGCTGTCTTCCTGGATGTCAGTGTCCCAGGGCTGTCTTGCTGGATGTCAGTGTTCCAGGGCTGTCTTCCTGGATGTCAGTGTCCCAGGGCTGTCTTCCTGGATGTCAGTGTCCAAGGGCTGTCTTCCTGGATGTCAGTGTTCCAGGGCTGTCTTCCTGGATGTCAGTGTCCCAGGGCTGTCTTACTGGATGTCAGTGTCCCAGGGCTGTCTTCCTGGATGTCAGTGTCCCAGGGCTGTCTTACTGGATTTCAGTGTCCCAGGGCTGTCTTCCTGGATGTCAGTGTCCCAGGGCTGTCTTCCAGGATGTCAGTGTCCCAGGGCTGTCTTACTGGATGTCAGTGTCCCAGGGCTGTCTTCCTGGATGTCAGTGTCCCAGGGCTGTCTTCCTGGATGTCAGTGTTCCAGGGCTGTCTTCCTGGATGTCAGTGTCCCAGGGCTGTCTTCCTGGATGTCAGTGTCCCAGGGCTGTCTTCCTGGATGTTAGTGTTCCAGGGCTGTCTTCCTGGATGTCAGTGTTCCAGGGCTGTCTTCCTGGATGTCAGTGTTCCAGGGCTGTCTTCCTGGATGTCAGTGTTCCAGGGCTGTCTTCCTGGATGTCAGTGTCCCAGGGCTGTCTTCCTGGATGTCAGTGTTCCAGGGCTGTCTTCCTGGATGCCAGTGTTCCAGGGCTGTCTTCCTGGATGTCAGTGTCCCAGGGCTGTCTTGCTGGATGTCAGGCTTCCAGGATGTCAGCCTGGCGGGGCAGACTTGGCTAAGTCCATCTTGTTGCTGACAAAGTTCCACTAATCCTCCCTCTCTCTGCTGACAAAAGTTATGTCAGCTGAAAATTAGTTGTGTGAGCATCAATGGTGACCTTGATGATTAATTAGTTGTGTGAGCATCAATGGGGATCTTGATGATTAATTAGTTGTGTGAGCATCAATGGTGACCTTGATGATTAATTAGTTGTGTGAGCATCAATGGTGACCTTGATGATTAATTAGTTATGTGAGCATCAATAGTGACCTTGATGATTAATTAGTTGTGTGAGCATCAATGGTGACCTTGATGATTAATTAGTTGTGTGAGCATCAGTGGTGACCTTGATGATTAATTAGTTGTGTGAGCATCAGTGGTGACCTTGATGATTAATTAGTTGTGTGAGCATCAGTGGTGACCTTGATGATTAATTAGTTGTGTGAGCATCAATGTTGACCTTGATGATTAATTAGTTGTGTGAGCATCAATGGTGACCTTGATGAATAATTAGTTGTGTGAGCATCAATGGTGACCTTGATGATTAATTAGTTGTGTGAGCATCAGTGGTGACCTTGATGATTAATTAGTTGTGTGAGCATCAATGTTGACCTTGATGATTAATTAGTTGTGTTAACATCAATGGGGATCTTGATTAGTTAGTTGTGTGAGCATCAATGGTGACCTTGATTATTAATTAGTTGTGTGAGCATCAGTGGTGACCTTGATGATTAATTAGTTGTGTGTGCATCAATGGTGACCTTGATGATTTATTAATTGTGTGTGCATCAATGGTGACCTTGATTATTAATTAGTTGTGTGAGCATCAATGGTGACCTTGAAGATTAATTAGTTGTGTGAGCATCAATGGTGACCTTGATGATTAATTAATTGTGTGAGCATCAACGGTGACCTTGATGATTAATTAGTTGTGTGAGCATCAATGGTGACCTTGATGATTAATTAGTTGTGTGGGCATCAATGGTGACCTTGATGATTAATTAGTTGTGTGAGCATCAATGGGGATCTTGATGATTAATTAGTTGTGTGAGCATCAATGGTGACCTTGATGATTAATTAGTTGTGTGAACATCAATGGTGACCTTGATGATTAATTAGTTGTGTGAACATCAATGGTGACCTTGATGATTAATTAGTTGTGTGAACATCAATGGGGATCTTGATGATTAATTAGTTGTGTGAGCATCAATGGTGACCTTGATGATTAATTAGTTGTGTGAGCATCAATGGTGACCTTGATGATTAATTTGTTGTGTGAACATCAATGGTGACCTTGATGATTAATTAGTTGTGTGAACATCAATGGTGACCTTGATGATTAATTAGTTGTGTGAACATCAATGGTGACCTTGATGATTTAACTAATTACATCCATTCTTACTCCTCTTAATTCTAAATAAAGCTAAATAAAGCAAGAGAGAAAGGGTAAGAAAGCTAGAGAAAGCTAAATGACGCTAAAGAAAGCTAGAGAAAGCTAAATGAAGCTAAAGAAAGCTAGAGAAAGCTAGAGAAAGCTAGAGAAAGCTAGAGAAAGCTAAATGACGCTAAAGAAAGCTAGAGAAAGCTAGAGAAAGCTATATGAAGCTAAAGAAAGGTAGAGAAAGCTACATGACGCTAAAGAAAGCTAGAGAAATCTAGAGAAAGCTAGAGAAAGCTAAATGAAGCTAAAGAAAGCTAGAGAAAGCTAAATGACGCTAAAGAAAGCTAGAGAAAGCTAAATGAAGCTAAAGAAAGCTAGAAAGCTAGAGAAAGCTAGCTAGAAAGCTAGAAAGCTAAATGACGCTAAAGCTAGAAAGCTAGAAAGCTATATGAAGCTAAAGAAAGGTAGAAAGCTACATGACGCTAAAAGCTAGAAATCTATAGAAAGCTAGAGAAAGCTAAATGAAGCTAAAGAAAGCTAGAGAAAGCTAAATGACGCTAAAGAAAGCTAGAGAAAGCTAAATGAAGCTAAAGAAAGCTAGAAAAAGCTAAATGACGCTAAAGAAAGCTAGAGAAATCTAGAGAAACTAGAGAAAGCTAAATGAAGCTAAAGAAAGCTAGAGAAAGCTAAATGACGCTAAAGAAAGCTAGAGAAAGCTAGAGAAAGCTAAATGAAGCTAAAGAAAGCTAGAGAAAGCTAAATGAAGCTAAAGAAAGCTAGAGAAAGCTAAATGAAGCTAAAGAAAGCTAGAGAAAGCTAGAGAAAGCTAAATGAAGCTAGAGAAAGCTAGAAAAAGGTAATAAAGGAAGAGAAAGATAAAGAAAAAGTCTAGAAAAAACTGATTGAAACAGAAAAGAAAGTTAGAGGAAGATTATTTGAATAACAACGAGATCCACTGCGACCAGATCTTAATTACCAGGTCTCTAACTCTAACTCTATCTCTAAGACACAGACACCTCTCTCTCTCTCTCTCTCTCTCTCTCTCTCTCTCTCTCTCTCTCTCTCTCTCTCTCTCTCTCTCTCTCCCTCTCTCTCTCTCTCTCTCTCTCTCTCTCTCCCTCTCTCTCTCTTTACACAGGGTTTGACAAGGTTAAGGATTCCTAGCTTTATTGACAGCCATTTACAGGTTAAGGATTCCTAGCTTTATTGACAGCTATTTACAGGTTAAGGATTCCTAACTTTATTGGCAAGCTAAGAGCTGTTACCTACATCAGCTCATTTGAAAGCTTTTTTATTGTTATGAGACATACAAGTAGGGAACAGGATGAAGTTGGAGCCATCTGTGGGCCAGCATTTTCATTTGATCAACTGACTTTATCTCGTTGACATCATTATGCTGTACGAATGTGTTCCATACTCGAGTCATCCTGGGTATGTATGATCTCAGATGGAGTGATGTTCTGGAGAAGGGTACAGCCAGAGTGAAGTTGCTGCTGGCTGCCCGTCTTGTGGTATAAAAGCTTGCTTCTCGCTGTCCTCGAAGTGGATCCAAGTGTGGTATTTTGACAATATTGGCCTTGTACATAACAGTAAGGCCACCCACATCCCTCCTGTGTTGAAGGCTCTGCTGAAATGACAGATCTATCCAGGATGGGTCCAGGCGAGAGATGAGACGTCTTGCTCTGTTCTCTACTCTGTCAAGCAGTCGCAGATGAGAGGGGGGCCAGGCAAACCAAGAAAGTGGAGCATACTCAAGGTGTGAGCGTACTTGTGCCTCGTACAGGATCTTGCAACCCCTACTGTCAAGCAGATGCGAGATACGGCGAAGTGCTGTAAGCTTCCTGGCTGCCTTGTTTGCAAGATTTACAACATGGTTCTTCATGGTTAGTTTGGAGTCAAATTTCACCCCAAGAATATCAACTTCTTCTCCAGGTGCCAACATCCTCCCATTCATCCTTACTACTGCACCACCATTACCATCATGGTGCCTAGAGACGATCATCATTTGCGTTTTCTCAGGTGCAAATGTTACTTGCCATCTATTTCCCCCAAGCTGATATAGCTCTCAGCTTGTGATTGATGTAGCTTAGAGCAGCTGGCATTTCTTCTCTTGGATAAGTGAATGTCAGTGTACAGTCGTCTGCATATGCATGTGATTCTGGGATGAGATGAAGAAGGTCGTTGAAGTAGACATTCCATAACAGTGGACCCAGCACACTCCCTTGTGGAACACTTGCCCCAATAGGATGTCTTGCTGATTCCATTCCATTGAGAACTACACTTAGAGATCTACCATGAAGGTAATCACTGAGGAGACATAGCGTAGAGCCTGCAATTTCCAGTGCTTGAAGTTTTGCTAAGAGGCTCTGGTGCCACACCCGGTGCCACACTCGGTGCCACACCCGGTCGAAAGCGCCAGCAATGTCCAGTGCTACCACACAGCTGACTTTGGATTCATCCAGTGACTGGTGCCACTTAGTGGAGAGGTTTAACAACAGATCAGCAGCAGAGTAACCTTTCCTGAAGCCATATTGACGATCACAAAGTAGTGAGTGGTAGTCAAAAAAATCTGTCATTTGTCTTGAGATTATTGTCTCAAGGATCTTACCAGTGATTGACAGGAGTGACACTGGTCTGTAGTTGCTAATTTCTGCTCTGCTCTTCTTTTTGTGAACAGGGACTACATTTGCCTCTTTCCATAGAGAGGGCCATTTACACTGTACTAGGCAGTGCTGAAAGATGCGAGTTAGAGGTGCTGCTAGCTGGTCTGCACATCTTCTCAACAATCTTGGGCTCAACTTGTCTGGGCCCACAGCCTTTTCTTGGTCAAGTGATTTAAGAAGGAAATGCACCTCCTCCTGCCTTATTGTCACCACTGACAGTTTTGACACAGTTCTTGCAGCTAGCCAAGGAGGGTCCCTTGCTGGATCAGGAACTTGCATTTTGGTAGCAAAGTGTTCAGCAAAGAGGTCCGCCTTCTCTTGACTACTAGTAGAGGTGGTCCCATCCTGTCGATTTAGAGGTGGAATAAGTTCATCAGGCAGATAACCTTGTCTGTCCTTGACCAGGGACCACCAGGTTTTGGAGCCTACCCTACCTGATGCTAACTTTCTTTTAGTGTCCACCTCCCATTTAGCCATGGCCCACTTTTGAACATCACCCATATGCCTACAGGCTTGCATGTGCAAGTTCCTGTTATAGGTGGTAGGATGTCTCTTATACATTCGCCATGCTTTGTACTTAGCAGTAGCAGCCTCTCTACAACGAAAGCCAAACCAAGGCTGATCTGTAGGCTTTGTCACATATTGCCGGTGAGGAATGTGTTCTTGTTGTAGATTAAGGATGTGTCCAGTGAAGGCTTTCACTTGGTTGTCAACATCCCCTTGGAGAAGAACATTCCAGTCGGTGGTGGCGAGCTCAGAGCAAAGGGCTGGCCAATTACCTCTTTCCCATAGCCAGGTTGTGCGTGTGGACTCCTCACCTCGTTCTGTTGGGATCTTAAGTGTGGTAAAAACAGCCTTGTGGTCAGACGACCCAACGTACCCGAGGGGTTGACAAGTGACTATACCTTCTGCCAGATCACTCACTACTCTCTCTCTCTCTCTCTCTCTCTCTCTCTCTCTCTCTCTCTCTCTCTCTCTCTCTCTCTCTCTCTCTCTCTCTCTCTCTCTCTCTCTCTCTCTCTCTCTCTCTCTCACTCTCTCTCTCTCTCTCTCTCTCTCTCTCTCTCTCTCTCTCTCTCTCTCTCTCTCTCTCTCTCTCTCTCTCTCTCTCTCTCTCTCTCTCTCTCTCTCTCTCTCTCTCTCTCTCTCTCTCTCTCTCTCTCTCTCTCTCTCTCTCTCTTTGACACTTCACATGATAAACTGTACAATAATAATAAAAAAATAATAAAAATAATAATAATAATAATAATAATAATAATAATAATAATAATAATAATAATAATAATAATAGTAATAATAATAATAATAATAATAATGATACCAGAAATAATAATAATAATAATAATAATAATAATAATAATAATAATAATAATTAATAATAATAATAATAATAATAATAATAATAATAATAATAATAATAATAATAATAATAATAATAATAATAATAATAATAATAATAATAATAATAATAATAATAATAATAATAATAATAATAATAATAATAATAATAATAATAATAATAGGGAGTCTGCTGGTGAAGACTTAGAACAAAATATAAAGGTGACCTTTTACGACCTATATATAACTGGTGTTAAGGAACTATATATAACTGGTGTTAAGAACCTATATATAACTGGTGTTAAGGAACTATATATAACTGGTGTTAAGAACCTATATATAACTGGTGTTAAGAACCTATATATAACTGGTGTTAAGAACCTATATATAACTGGTGTTAAGAACCTATATATAACTGGTGTTAAGAACCTATATATAACTGGTGTTAAGAACCTATATATAACTGGTGTTAAGAACCTATATATAACTGGTGTTAAGGAACTATATATAACTGGTGTTAAGGAACTATATATAACTGGTGTTAAGGAACTATATATAACTGGTGTTAAGGAACTATATATAACTGGTGTTAAGGAACTATATATAACTGGTGTTAAGGAACTATATATAACTGGTGTTAAGGAACTATATATAACTGGTGTTAAGGAACTATATATAACTGGTGTTAAGGAACTATATATAACTGGTGTTAAGGAACTATATATAACTGGTGTTAAGAACCTATATATAACTGGTGTTAAGGAACTATATATAACTGGTGTTAAGAACCTATATATAACTGGTGTTAAGGAACTATATATAACTGGTGTTAAGGAACTATATATAACGGTAAGCTTAGAACTCCATATATAACTGGTGTTGGCAGAACCTATATATAACTGGTGTTAAGAACCCTATATAACTGGTGTTAAGAACCCTATATATAACTGGTGTTAAGAACCTATATATAACTGGTGTTAAGAAAATATATATAACTGGTGTTAAGGAACTATATATAACTGGTGTTATGAACTATATATAACTGGTGTTAAGAACTATATATAACTGGTGTTAAGGCGAACTATATATAACTGGTGTTAAGGAACTATATATAACTGGTGTTAAGGAACTATATATAACTGGTGTTAAGGACCTATATATAACTGGTGTTAAGAACCTATATATAACTGGTGTTAAGGAACTATATATAACTGGTGTTATGAACTATATATAACTGGTGTTAAGGAACCTATATATAACTGGTGTTATGAACTATATATAACTGGTGTTAAGAACCTAATATATAACTACGGTGTTAAGGAACTATATATAACTGGTGTTAAGAACTATATATAACTGGTGTTAAGAACCTATATATAACTGGTGTTAAGGAACTATATATAACTGGTGTTAAGGAACTATATATAACTGGTGTTAAGGAACTATATATAACTGGTGTTAAGGAACTATATATAACTGGTGTTAAGGAACTATATAAAACTGGTGTTAAGAACTATATAACTGGTGTTAAGAACCTATATATAACTGGTGTTAAGAACCTATATATAACTGGTGTTAAGGAACTATATATAACTGGTGTTAATGGAACTATATATAACTGGTGTTAAGAACTCATATATAACTGGTGTTAAGAACTATATATAACTCTAAGTTAGAACTATATCATATATAACTGGTGTTAAGAACTATATATAACTGGTGTTAAGGAACTATATATAACTGGTGTTAAGAACCTATATATAACTGGTGTTAAGAACCTATATATAACTGGTGTTAAGAACCTATATATAACTGGTGTTAAGAACCTATATATAACTGGTGTTAAGGAACTATATATAACTGGTGTTAAGAACCTATATATAACTGGTGTTAAGGAACTATATATAACTGGTGTTAAGGAACTATATATAACTGGTGTTAGAACTATATATAACTGGTGTTAAGAACTATATATAACTGGTGTTAAGGAACTATATATAATCATGGGTGTTAAGGAACTATATATAACTGGTGTTAAGGAACTATATATAACTGGTGTTAAGGAACCTATATATAACTGGTGTTAAGGAACTATATATAACTGGTGTTAAGGAACCTATATATAACTGGTGTTATGAACTATATATAACTGGTGTTAAGAACCTATATATAACTGGTAAGTAAGGTGAACTATATATAACTGTGTTAAGGAAACTATATATAACTGGTGTTAAGGAACCTATATATAACTGGTGTTAAGAACCTATATATAACTGGCTAAGTTATGAACTATATATAACTGGTGCTAAGGAACCTATATATAACTGGTGTTATGAACTATATATAACTGGTGTTAAGGAACCTATATAACTGGTGTTAAGGAACTATATATAACTGGTGTTAAGAACTCATATATAACTGGTGCTAAGAACTCATATATAACTGGTGTTAAGAACCTATATATAACTGGTGTTAAGGAACTATATATAACTGGGTGTTAAGGAACTAATATATAACTGGTGTTATGAACTATATATAACTGGTGTTAAGAACCTATATATAACTGGTGTTAAGAACCTATATATAACTGGTGTTAAGGAACTATATATAACTGGTGTTAAGGAACTATATATAACTGGTGTTAAGAACCTATATATAACTGGTGTTAAGAACCTATATATAACTGGTGTTAAGAACCTATATATAACTGGTGTTAAGAACCTATATATAACTGGTGTTAAGAACCTATATATAACTGGTGTTAAGGAACTATATATAACTGGTGTTAAGGAACTATATATAACTGGTGTTAAGAACCTATATATAACTGGTGTTAAGAACCTATATATAACTGGTGTTAAGAACCTATATATAACTGGTGTTAAGGAACTATATATAACTGGTGTTAAGAACCTATATATAACTGGTGTTAAGGAACTATATATAACTGGTGTTAAGGAACTATATATAACTGGTGTTAAGGAACTATATATAACTGGTGTTAAGAACCTATATATAACTGGTGTTAAGAACCTATATATAACTGGTGTTAAGGAACTATATATAACTGGTGTTAAGGAACTATATATAACTGGTGTTAAGGAACTATATATAACTGGTGTTAAGAACCTATATATAACTGGTGTTAAGGACCTATATATAACTGGTGTTAAGGAACTATATATAACTGGTGTTAAGGAACTATATATAACTGGTGTTAAGAACCTATATATAACTGGTGTTAAGAACCTATATATAACTGGTGTTAAGGAACTATATATAACTGGTGTTAAGAACCTATATATAACTGGTGTTAAGGAACTATATATAACTGGTGTTAAGGAACTATATATAACTGGTGTTAAGAACCTATATATAACTGGTGTTAAGAACCTATATATAACTGGTGTTAAGGAACTATATATAACTGGTGTTAAGAACCTATATATAACTGGTGTTAAGAACCTATATATAACTGGTGTTAAGGAACTATATATAACTGGTGTTAAGGAACTATATATAACTGGTGTTAAGAACCTATATATAACTGGTGTTAAGGAACTATATATAACTGGTGTTAAGAACCTATATATAACTGGTGTTAAGGAACTATATATAACTCTGGTAAGAATATATATAATGTGTTAAGAACTATATATAACTGGTGTTAAGAACTCATATATAACTGGTGTTAAGAACTATATATAACTGGTGTTAAGAACCTATATATAACTGGTGTTAAGGAACCATATATGGTGTTAGGAACTATATATAACTGGTGTTAAGAACTATATACTGGTGTTAAGAACTATATATAACTGGTGTTAAGGAACTGGAACTATATATAACTGGTGTTAAGGAACTATATATAACTGGTGTTAAGGAACTATATATAACTGGCATGTTAAGGAACTATATATAACTGGTGTTAAGGACCCATATATAACTGTGTTAAGGAACTATATATAACTGGGTGCTAAGGTGAACTATATATAACTGGTGTTAAGAACTGTATAACTGGTGTAAGGAACATATATAACTGGTGTTAAGGAACTATATATAACTGGTGTTAAGGAACTCATATATAACTGGTGTTAAGAACCTATATATAACTGGATGTTAAGAACTCATATGGTATAACTGGTGTTAAGGAACTATATATAACAAATGTGTTAAGGAACCTATATATAACTGGTGTTGAACCTATATAACAACTGGTGTTAAGGAACCTATATATAACTGGTGTTAAGTAACTATATATAACTGGTGTTAAGAACCTATATAACTGGTGTTAAGAACCTATATATAACTGGTGTTAAGGAACTATATATAACTAGTGTTAAGAACCTATATATAACTGGTGTTAAGGAACTATATATAACTGGTGTTAAGGAACTATATATAACTGGTGTTAAGAACCTATATATAACTGGTGTTAAGGAACTATATATAACTGGTGTTAAGAACCTATATATAACTGGTGTTAAGAACCTATATATAACTGGTGTTAAGAACCTATATATAACTGGTGTTAAGAACTATATACTGGTGTTAAGGAACTATATATAACTGGTGTTAAGGAACTATATATAACTGGTGTTAAGAACTATATATAACTGGTGCTTAAGGAACTATATATAACTCATGTTAAGAACTATATATAACTGGTGTTAATGAACCATATATAACTGGTGTTAAGAACCATATAACTCATGTTAAGGAACCTATATATAACTGGTGTTAAGAACTATATATAACTGGTGTTAAGAACTATATATAACTGGTGTTAAGAACCTATATATAACTGGTGTTAAGAACTATATATAACTGGTGTTAAGGAACTATATATAACTGGTGTTAAGAACTATATATAACTGGTGTTAAGAACCACATATATATAACTGTGTTAAGGAACCTATATATAACTGGTGTTAAGAACTATATATAACTGGTGTTAAGAACTATATATAACTGGTGTTAAGAACCATATATAATAGGTGTTATGAACTATATATAACTGGTGTTAAGAACTATATAACTGGTGTTAAGAACCTATATATAACTGGTGTTAAGAACTATATATAACTGGTGTTAAGGAACTATATATAACTGGTGTTATGAACTATATATAATCTGGTGTTAATGAACCTATATATAACTATAAGTTAAGAACCTATATATAACTGGTGTTAAGAACCTATATATAACTGGTGTTAAGAACCTATATATAACTGGTGTTAAGAACCTATATATAACTGGTGTTAAGGACCTATATATAACTGGTGTTAAGGAACTATATATAACTGGTGTTAAGAACCTATATATAACTGGTGTTAAGAACCTATATATAACTGGTGTTAAGAACCTATATATAACTGGTGTTAAGGAACTATATATAACTGGTGTTAAGGAACTATATATAACTGGTGTTAAGAACCTATATATAACTGGTGTTAAGAACCTATATATAACTGGTGTTAAGGAACTATATATAACTGGTGTTAAGGAACTATATATAACTGGTGTTAAGGAACTATATATAACTGGTGTTAAGGAACTATATATAACTGGTGTTAAGAACCTATATATAACTGGTGTTAAGGAACTATATATAACTGGTGTTAAGGAACTATATATAACTGGTGTTAAGGAACTATATATAACTGGTGTTAAGGAACTATATATAACTGGTGTTAAGGAACTATATATAACTGGTGTTAAGAACCTATATATAACTGGTGTTGTTAAGGAACTATATATAACTGGTGAATATATGAACTATATATAACTGGTGTTAAGGAACTATATATAATCAAGCAGAACTATATATAACTGGTGTTAAGAACATATATATCAAATTAAGGAACTATATATAACTGGTGTTAAGAACTATATATAACTGGTGTTAAGGAACTATATATAACTGGTGTTAAGGAACCATATATAACTGGTGTTAAGAACTACGGTGTTAAGGAACTATATATAACTGGTGTTATGAACTATATACTGGTGTAAGAACTATATAACTGGTGTTAAGAACTATATATAACTGGTGCTAAGGAACATATATAACTGGTGCTAAGGAACTATATATAACTGGTGTTAAGGAACTATATATAACTGGTGTTAAGGAACCTATATATAACTGGTGTTAAGAACCTATATATAACTGGTGTTATGAACCTATATATAACTGGTAAGTGCTGTCAGGTATATAATAACTGGTGTTAAGGAACTATATATAACTGGTGTTAGTATATATAACGTGTTAAGGAACCATATATAACTGTGTTAAGAACTAATATATAATCTGGTGTTAAGAACCTATATATAACTGGTGTTAAGAACCTATACACTGGTGTTAAGGAACTATATATAACTGGTGTTAAGGAACTATATATAACTGGTGTTAAGAACCTATATATAACTGGTGTTAAGAACTATATATAACTGGAGCAAGAACTATATATAACTGGTGTTAAGGAACTATATAACTGGTGTTAAGGAACTATATATAACTGGTGTTAAGAACTCCATATATAACTGGTGTTAAGAACTATATATAACTGGTGTTATTAAGAACTATATATAACTGGTGTTAAGGAACTATATATAACTGTGTTAAGGAACTATATATAACAATGGTGTTAAGGAACTATATATAACTGGTGTTAATGAACTATATATAACTGGTGTTATGAACTATATATAACTGGTGTTAAGGAACTATATAACTGGTGTTAAGGAACTATATATAACTGGTTGGTTATGAACCTATATAACTAGTGTTAAGAACCTATATATAACTGGTGTTAAGGAACTATATATAACTGGTGTTAAGGAACTATATATAACTGGTGTTAAGAACCTATATATAACTGGTGTTAAGGAACTATATATAACAAAGAAGGAACTATATATAACTGGTGTTATGAACTATATATAACTGGTGTTAAGAACTATCATATATAACTGGTGTTAAGGAACTATATATAACTGGTGTTAAGTAACTATATATAACTGGTGTTAAGAACTATATATAACTGTGCTTAAGGAACTATATATAACTGGTGTTAAGGAACTATATATAACTGGTGCTATGAACTATATATAACTGTGCTAAGAACTATATGGTGTTAGGAACCATATATAACTGGTGCTTATGAACTATATATAACTGGTGTTAAGAACTATATATAACTGGTGTTAAGAACCTATATATAACTGGTGTTAGAACCTATATATAACTGGTGTTAAGAACTATATATAACTCTGGTGTTAAGGAACTATATATAACTGGTGTTAAGGAACTATATATAACTGGTGTTAAGAACCTATATATAACTGGTGTTAAGGAACTATATATAACTGGTGTTAAGGAACTATATATAACTGGTGTTAACCCATGAACATATATAACTGGTGTTAAGAACTATATATAACTGGTGTTAGAACTATAAATGGTGTAAGGAACTATATATAACTGGTGTTGAACTATACTGGTGTTAAGGAACTATATATAACTGGTGCTATGAACTATATATCTTGTTAGGAATATATAACTGCGTTAAGGAACTATATATAACTGGTGTTAAGGAACTATATATAACTGGTGTTAAGGAACATACATAACTAAACATATATAACTGGTGTTAAGGAACATATAACTGGTGTTAAGGAACTATATAACTGGTGTTAAGAACCTATATATTAACTGGTGTTAAGAACCTAATATATATAACTGGTGTTAAGAACATATACATAACTGGTGTTAAGGAACTATATAACTGGTGTTAAGGAACTATATATAACTGTGTTAAGAACCATATATAACTGGTGCTAGAACCTATATATAACTGGTGTTAAGGAACTATATATAACTGTGCTAAGTTGAACATATATAACTGGTGTTAAGGAACTATATATAACTGGTGTTAAGAACCCTATATATAACTGGTGTTAATGGAATATATATAACTGGTGTTAAGAACTATATATAATAACTGGTGTTAAGAACCTATATATAACTGGTGTTAAGAACCTATATATAACTGGTGTTAAGGAACTATATATAACTGTGTTAAGGAACTATATATAACTGGTGTTAAGGAACCTATATATAACTGGTGTTAAGAACTATATATAACTGGTGTTAAGAACCTATATATAACTGGTGTTAAGAACTATATATAACTGGTGTTAAGAACCTATATATAACTGGTGTTAAGAACTATATATAACTGGTGCTAAGGAACTATATATAACTGGTGTTAAGGAACTATATATAACTGGTGTTAGAACTATATATAACTGGTGTTAAGGAACTATATATAACTGGTGTTAAGAACTATATATAACTGGTGTTAAGAACTATATATAACTGGTGTTAAGAACTATATATAACTGGTGTTAAGAACTATATATAACTGGTGTTAAGAACAATATAACTGGTGTTAAGGAACCTATATATAACTGGTGTTAAGTGGAACATATCAGGGTATATAACTGGTGTTAAGGAACTATATATAACTGGTGTTAAGGAACTATATATAACTGGGTGTTAAGAACCTATATATAACGGATGTTAAGAACTATATATAACTGGTGTTAAGAACTCATATAACTGGTGTAAGGAACCTATATAACTGGGTGTTAAGGAACTATATATAACTGGTGTTAAGAACCATATATAACTGGTGTTAAGAACTATATATAACTGGTGTTAAGGAACTCATATATAACTGGTGTTAATGGAACTATATATAACTGGTGTTAAGGAACTATATATAACTCATGGTGTTAAGAACTATATATAACTGGTGTTAAGAACTATATATAACTGGTGTTAAGAAACTATATATAACTGGTGTTAAGGAACTATATATAACTGGTGTTAAGGAACTATATATAACTGGTGTTAAGGAACTATATATAACTCTTGGCTACAGGAACTATATATAACTGGTGTTAAGAAACCTATATATAACTGTGTTAAGGAACTATATATAACTGGTGTTAAGGAACTATATATAACTGTTAAGAACAGAACCTATATATAACTGGTGTTAGGAATGACTATATATAACTGGTGTTAAGAACCTATATATAACTGGTGTTAAGAACCTATATATAACTGGTGTTAAGGAACTATATATAACTGGTGTTAAGAACCTATATATAACTGGTGTTAAGAACTATATATAACTGGTGCTATGGAACTATATATAACTGGTGTTAAGGAACTATATATAACTGGTGTTAAGAACTATATATAACTGGTAAGCCTAAGGAACTATATATAACTGGTGTTAAGGAACTATATATAACTGGTGTTAAGAACCTATATATAACTGGTGTTAAGGAACTATATATAACTGGTGTTAAGAACCTATATATAACTGGTGTTAAGGAACTATATATAACTGGTGTTAAGGAACTATATATAACTGGTGTTAAGAACCTATATATAACTGGTGTTAAGGAACTATATATAACTGGTGTTAAGAACCTATATATAACTGGTGTTAAGAACCTATATATAACTGGTGTTAAGGAACTATATATAACTGGTGTTAAGGAACTATATATAACTGGTGTTAAGGAACTATATATAACTGGTGTTAAGAACCTATATATAACTGGTGTTAAGGAACTATATATAACTGGTGTTAAGAACCTATATATAACTGGTGTTAAGGAACTATATATAACTGGTGTTAAGGAACTATATATAACTGGTGTTAAGAACCTATATATAACTGGTGTTAAGAACCTATATATAACTGGTGTTATGGAACTATATATAACTGGTGTTAAGGAACCTATATATCAACCAGGTGTTAAGAACTATATATAACTGGTGTTAAGAACTATATATATAACTGGTGTTAAGAACCTATATATAACTGGTGTTAAGGAACTATATATAACTGGTGTTAAGGAACTATATATAACTGGTGTTAAGAACCTATATATAACTGGTGTTAAGGAACTATATATAACTGGTGTTAAGAACCTATATATAACTGGTGTTAAGAACCTATATATAACTGGTGTTAAGGAACTATATATAACTGGTGTTAAGAACCTATATATAACTGGTGTTAAGAACCTATATATAACTGGTGTTAAGGAACTATATATAACTGGTGTTAAGAACCTATATATAACTGGTGTTAAGGAACTATATATAACTGGTGTTAAGGAACTATATATAACTGGTGTTAAGGAACTATATATAACTGGTGTTAAGAACCTATATATAACTGGTAAGTATATGGAACTATATATAACTGGTGTTAAGGAACTATATATAACTGGTGTTAAGAACTATATATAACTGGTGTTAAGAACTATATATAACTGGTGTTAAGAACCTATATATAACTGGTGTTAAGAACCTATATATCACTGGGTGTTAAGAACCCTATATATAACTGGTGTTAAGTAACTATATATAACTGGTGTTAAGAACCTATATATAACTGGTGTTAAGAACCTATATATAACTGGTGTTAAGGACCTATATATAACTGGTGTTAAGAACCTATATATAACTGGTGTTGAGGAACTCATATATAACTGGTGTTAAGGAACTATATATAACTGGTGTTAAGAACTATATATAACTGGTGTTAAGAACTATATATAACTGGTGTTAAGAACTATATATAACTGGTGTTAAGAACTATATATAACTGGTGTTAATGAACTATATATAACTGGTGTTAAGGAACTATATATAACTGGTGTTAAGAACTATATATAACTGGTGTTAAGAACTAATATATAATTGGTGTTAAGGAACCTATATATAACTGTAAGTAAGGAACTATATATAAGTTCATGGTGTTCAGAACCCTCATATATAACTGAAAAGTTAAGGGAACCTATATATAACTAAGGTGTTAAGGGAACTATATATAACTGGTGTTAAGGAACCTATATATAATCTCTGGTGTTAAGAACCCTACAATATAACTGGGTGTTAAGAACCTATATATAAAACTGGCTTAAGAACCTCATATATAACTGGTGTTAATGAACTATATATAACTAGTAAGTTATATATAACTGTGTTAAGGAACCCAGTATATAACTGGTGTTAAGGAACCTATACAATAACTGGGAAAAGTGGGCTTAAGAACCTATATAATAACTGAAGCTATGGAACCTATATATAACTGGTGTTAATAACCTATATATAACTAGTGTTAAGAACTATATATAACTGGTGTTAAGGAACTATATATAACTGGTGTTAAGAACCTATATATAACTAGTGTTAAGAACCTATATATAACTGGTGTAAAGGAACTATATATAACTGGTGTTAAGAACCTATATATAAACCTGGGTTGTTAAGGGAACCTATATATAACTAGTGCCTAATGAACTATATATAACTGGGTGCCTAAGGAACTATATATAATCAAGTGTTAGAACCCTCATAGCAGGTAAGAATAACTGGTGTTAAGAACTATATATAACTGGTGTTAAGTGGAACTATATATAACTGGTGTTGTGCTAAGAACCCAATATATATCAATGGCTAACTAAGGTCTATATATAACAGGTGTTAAGGAACCTCCATATATAACTGTTGTTCAAGGAACCATATATAACTGGTGTTACGGAACTGACCCATATATAACTGGTGTTAAGAATCATATATAACTGGTAAGTTAGGTGAACCATATAATAATCAAGTTAATGTTGTTAAGGAACTATATATAACTGGTGTTGGAAGAACCTATATATAACTGGCAAGTTAAGGAATCTCCATATATAACTGTGTTAATGAACTATATACTAACTGTGTTATGAACTATATAATAACTGGAAAAAGTTAAGGAACTCCATATACCTAACTGGTAAGTAATGGAACTATATATAACTGGGTGTTAAGAACTCCATATAACTGGTGCTAAGAACCCTATATATAACTGGTGTAAGGAAGTTAAGGAACTATATATGCTGGTATATGAACATATATAATCTGGTGTTAAGGGAACCTATATATAATCTAGGTGTTAAGGAACTATATATAACTGGTGTTAAGGGAACCCATATATAACTGGTGTTAAGTAAGGAACTATATATAACTGGATGTTAAGAACTCATATATAAACTGTGTTATAAGGAACCCTATATATAACTGGGTGTTAATGAACTATATAGGGAACTGGTAGCTAGAACTATATATAACTAAAAGTAGCAATGAAACTATATATAACTGGTGTTAAGAACCTATATATAACTGGTGTTAAGAACTCATTAATATAATCAGGTAAACTCATATATAACTGGTGTTAAGGAACATATATAAACTGGTGTTAAGAACCTATATAACATGGGAACTGGTGTTAAGAACTATATATAACTGGTGTTAAGAACTATATATAACTGGTGTTAAGAACCCTCATATATAATCTGGGAAAGTTATGGGAACTATATATAACTGGTGTTAAGGAACCATATATAACTGGTGTTAAGAACTATATATAACAACTAGTGCTAAGGAACTATATATAACTGGTGTTAAGGGAACCTATATATAACTGCAGGGAATGGAACTGGTATATAACTGGTGTTAGTAAGAACCTACATATATAACTGGTGTTAAGGAACTATATATAACTAATACTTGTTATGAACTATATATAACTGGTGTTAAGGAACTATATATAACTGGTGCCTAAGGAACTATATAGTAACTGGTGTTAAGGAACCTATATAACTGGGTTGGTTAAGGAACCTATATATAACTGGTGTTAGCAACTGGATATATAACTGGTGTTAAGAACCTATATATAACTGGTGTTAAGAATGAACTATATATAACTGGTGTTATGAACCATATATAACTGGTGTTAAGAACCTATATATAACTGGTGCTGGTTAAGAACCTACTTATATAACTGGTGTTAAGAACCTACCCAATATATAACTGGTGTTAAGAACCATGGACCCATATAACTGGCGTGTTAAGAACCTATATATAACTGGTGTTAATGAACCTATATATAACTGGTGTTAAGGAACTATATATAACTGGTGTTAAGAACCCTACATATAACTGGTGTTAAGAACTATATAACTGGTGCTACCGATGAACCTATATATAATCAATGGTGTTAATGAACCCTATATATAACAATAACTGGTGTTAAGAACCTATATATAACTGGTGCTAATGAACTATATATAACTGGTGTTAAGGAACTATATATAACTGGTGTTAAGAACTCATATACAACTATGTTAAGGAACCTATATATAACTGGTGTTAAGGAACCATATATAACTGGTGTTAAGAACTATATATAACTGGGTGTTAACAGAACCTATATATGGCAACTGGTGCCTAAGGAACTCATATATAACTGGTGCTATGAACCTATATATAACTGGTGTTAAGGCACCCTATACATAACTGGTGTTAAGGTGGCCAACTATATATAACTGGTGTTAAGGGGAACCTATATAATAAACTGGTGCTATGAACTATATATAACTGGTGCTAAGGAACTATATATAACTGGTAAGGAACTAGTTAACCTATATAACTGGTGTTAAGAACCCTATATATAACTGGTGTTAAGAACCTGGAAACTATATATAACTGGTGTTAAGAACCTATATATAACTGGTGTTATGGAACCTATATATAACTGTGTTAAGGAACTATATATAACTGGTGTTATGGAACTATATATAACTGTGTTAAGGAACTATATATAACTGGTGTTAAGAACCTATATATAACTAAGTGTTAAGAACTCATATACAACTGGTGTTAAGAACCTAGGTATATAACTGGTGTTAAGGAACCCATATATATAAACTGGTGCTTAGAACCATATATAACTGTTGTTATGGAACTATATAATAACTGGTGTTAAGGAACTATATATAACTGGTGTTAAGGAACCTATATATAACTGGTATAAGGAACCTATATAGGAACAATCGTAAGCTAGGAAACCCTATATATAACTGGTGTTAAGGAACTATATACAACCTGGTGTTAAGGAACTCAAGGAACTATATACTAACTGGTGCTATGAACTATACATAACTGGTGTATGAAACTATATACAACTGTGTTAAGAACCCTATATATAACTGGTGTTAAGAACTATATATAACCTGAAATTAATAAACCTATATATAACTGGTGTTAAGAACCTTATAACTGGTGTTAAGGAACCTATATATAACTGGTGTTAAGGAACTATATATAACTGGTGTTAAGGAACCATATAATTGGTGTTAAGGAACTATATATAACTGGTGTTAAGAACCTATATATAACCTGGTGCCTAAGGTGGAACCTATATATAACTGGTTGTTGTGAATATATAACTGGTGCTAAGAAACTTATATATAACCGGCCCATAAGAACCTTATATAATTTCAGGTTAAGAACCCATATATAACTGGGTGTTAAGGAACCCATATAACTGGTGTTAAGAACCTATATAATCTGGTGTTAAGGAACCTATATATAACCTGGTTGTTAAGAACTCATAATATAACCTGGTGCAAGAACCCATATATAACTGGTGTTAAGGAACTATATATAACTGGTGCAAGGAACCTATATAACTGGTGTTAGAACCTATATATAACTTGGTGTTAAAGGAACCTATATATAATGAGGCAGAACCAATATAACTGGTGTTGTGAACTTATATATAACTGGTGTTAAGGAACCTATATATAACTGGTGTTGGAACTATATATAACTGGTGTTAAGAACCATATATAACTGGTGTTAAGGAACCTATATATAACTGGTGTTAAGGAACCTATATAACTTGGTGTTAAGAACCTATATATAACTGGGTGTTAAGGAACCCATATATAACTTGGTGTTAATGAACTATATGGTAACTGGTTAAGAACCTATATATAATCGTTAAGAACCTATATATAACCTTAGGTTAAGAACCTTATATATAACTGGGTGTTAAGGAACCTATATATAACTGGTGTTAAGGAACTATATATAACTGGTGTTAAGAACCTATATATAACTGGTGTTAAGGAACCTATGTATAACTTGGTGTTAAGAAACCATATATAACTGGTGTTAAGGAACCTATATATAACTGGTGTTAAGAACCTATATATAACTGGTGTTAAGGAACCTATATAATGGTGTTGTTGAACCTATATATAACCTGGTGTTAATGAACCTATATATAACTGGTGTTAAGGACCCATATATAACTGGTGTTAAGGAACTATATATAACTTGTTAAGGAACTATATATAATTGGTGTTAAGGAACCTATATATAATTTGGTGTTAAGGAAACCTATATAATGGTGGTGTTGTAATTATATAACTGGTGTTAAGGAACCTCTTAATATATAACTGGTGTTAAGGAACCCTATAACTGGTGTTAAGGAACTATATATAAACTGGTGTTAAGGAACCATATATAACTGGTGTTAAGAACCTGTAATATGCTGGGTTGTTCCCATATATAACTGGTGTTAAAGGAACTATATATAACTGGTGTTAAGGAACCATATATAATCATGTTAAGGAACCTATATAACTGGTGTTAAGGAACCTCAAAGTATATATAAAGGTATGGAACTATATATAACTGGTGTTAAGAACCTATATATAACTATGTTAAGGAACCTATATAACTGGTGTTAAGGAAACCTATATATAACTGGTGTTAAGAACTATATAACTGGTGGTTAAGAACCATATATAACTGGTGTTAAGGAACCTATATATAACTGGTGTTAAGAACCCTATATAACTGGTGTTAAGAACCTATATATAACTGGTGTTTGAACCATATAACTGGTGTTAAGGAACCTATATATAACTGGTGTTAAAGGAAACCATATATAACTTGTTAAGGAACTATATATAACTGGTGTTAAGGAACCTATATAATTGGTGTTAAGAACCTATATAATGGTGTTAAGGAACTATATATAACTGGTGTTAAGAAACCTATATATAACTTGGAGTTAAGAACTATATAATTCTGGTGTTAAGGAACTATATATAACTGGGTGTTAAGAAACCTATAATGGTTAACCCTGGTGTTAAGGAACCCATATATAACTGGTGTTAAGAAACCTATATATAACTGGTGTTAAGAACCTATATATAACTGGTGTTAAGGAACTATATATAACTGGAAAAGTTAAGAACCTATATATAACTGTGTTAAGAACCTATATATAACTGGTGTTAAGGAAAACTGTATATAATGGGTGTTAAGGAACCTATATATAACTGGTGTTAAGGAACCCATATAACTGGTGTTAAGAATTATAACTGGTGTTAAGGAACTATATATAACTGGAAGGGTTGGCTCAATATACAACTGGGTGTTAAGGAACCCATATATAACCGGGTGTTAAGGAAACTATATGTAACTGGTGTTAAGAACCATATATAACTGGTGAAGGAACTCATATATAACTGGAAAAGTTAAGGAACCATATATAACTGGTGTTAAGGAACCTATATATAACTGGGTGTTAAGGAACCAATATATAACTGGTTGTTAAGAAAACCTATATATAACTGGGTGTTGGCGGAACCTATATATAACTTGGAAGTTAGAACCTATATAACTGGTGTTAATGAACCTATATATAACTGGTGTTAAGGAATTTATATATAACTTGGTGTTAAGGAACCTATATATAACTGGTGTTAAGGAACTATATATAACCGGTGTTAAGAACCTGTATATAACTGGTGTTAAGGAACCTATATATAACTGGTGTTAATAACCTATATAACTGGTGTTAAGGAACCTATATATAACTGGTGTTAAGGAACCATATAATTTGGTGTTAAGAAACCCTATAATATAACCTAGTGGTTGCCTATAATTATAACTTGGTGTTAAGGAACCATATAATCTGGTGTTAAGAAGTATATATAACTGGTGTTAAGGAAACCTATATAATCAGTAAGGAACGGCAATTCAGGCAGAACCTATATGTAATTGGTGTTAAGAATCTGTTATATAACTGGTGTTAAAAGGAACCTATATATAACTGGTGTTAAGGAACCTATATATAACTGGTGTTAAGGAAACTATATATAATGGTGCTATGAAACTATATTAACTGGGTGTTGTTAATAACTATAATATAACTGGGTGTTAAGAAACCTATATATAACCGGGTGTTAAGGGAACCTATATATAACTGGGTTGTTGGAACTATATATAACTGGTGTTAAGGAACCTCTATTAATATAACTGTGTTAAGGAACCTATATAACTGGTGTTAAGAACCTTATATATAACTGGTGTTAAGGAAAACCTATATATAACTGGTGTTAAGGAAACTATATATAACTGGTGTTAAGGAACCTATATGGAAGTTAAGGGAACCTATATAATGTGGTGTTAAGGGAACTATATATAACTGGTGTTATGAACTATATAACCTGGTGTTAAGAATCCTATAGAAGGTAATTAGGTGTTAAGGAAACCTATATATAATGGTGTTAAGGAACCTGTATATAACTTGGTGTTAAGAACTCATATATAACTGGTGTTAAGGAACCCATATACCGGTTGCTAATAACTAACCATATAACTGGTGTTAAGGAACCATATAACTGGTGCTAAGAACCCATATAACTGGTGTTAAGGAACCCATATATAACCGGGTGTTAAGAACCTATATATAACTGGTAAGGAAATATATATAACTGGGTTAAGGGAACTATATAATCTTGGTGTTAAGGAACCTATATATAACTGGTGTTGGGAAAACCATATAACTGGGGTGCTAAGAAAACCTATATAACTGGTGTTAAGAAACCCTCATAATATACTGGTGTTTAAGGAACTATATATAACTGGAAAGTTATGAAATCCATATAACTGGTGTTAAGAAACTCCATATATAACTGGTGTTGGAACCAATATATAATTGGTGTTAAGGAACCATATATAACTGGTGTTAAGGAAACCTTATATATAATTTGGTTGGCCTATGAATGGTGAAGGAAGAATTGGTAAGGTTGAACCTATATATAATGGTGCTGGGGAACCCTATATAACCGGGTGTTAAGAACCTATATATAACTGGTGTTAAGGTGAAGAATATATAACTGGGTTAAGGAACCTATATATAACTGGTGTTAAGGAACCTATATATAACTGGTGTTATGAACCTATATATAAATTGGTGTTAAGGAACTATATATAACTGGTGTTAAGGAACCATATATAACTGGTGTTAAGAACCCATATATAAACTGGTGTTAAGGAACCTATATATAATTTGGATGAACTATATATAACTGGGTGCTAAGAACCCATATATAACTGGTGTTAAGGAACCTATAATAATAACTGGAGGTTATGAACTCCATATATAAACCGGTGTTAAGCCGGACCTGGTTAAGCCCATATTAATGGGAACCTATATAATTGTGTTAAGGAACCCATATAATTGGTGGCAGAACCTATATATAATTGGTAAGGCGGAAACCATATATAACTGGTGCTAAGGAACCTCATATAATATATAACTGGTGTTAAGAACCCATATATAACCGGTGTTAAGAACCATATATAACCTTGTTATGAACTATATGAACTTTGTTAAGAACCTATATATAAATTGGTGTTAAGGGAATCTGAGAAGGTGCTTAAGGCAGAATGTGAAGGAAGAAATCTGTGGTTGGTTGAACCTATATATAACTGGTGTTAAGGAACTATATATAACTGGTAGTGCCAAGAAAGGAATTATATAATTGCTGCGAACTATAATTATAACTGGTGGCATGAACCATATATAATTGTGTTGGGCGAACATATATAACTGGTGTTAATAACCATATATAACTGGTGTTAAGGAAACCTATATATAACTGGTGTTAAGGGAACTATATATAACTGGGTGTTAAGAACCTTATATATAACTGGTGTTAAGGACCTATATAATAACTGGTGTTAAGAATGGGTGCTTAAGCCCAGAATATATTAATTATAGCAAGAATATATATACTGGGAAAGAAATATATAATTCAGCAAGAATGGATATAACTTGGTTGGCGAACCTATATAATGGTGTTAGAACCTATATATAATTAAAGGTTTTAAGAACCCATATATAACCGGGTGGTTGGAACCTATAATAACCTGGTGTTGGCGGAACTATATATAACCGGTGTTAAGAAACCTATATATAAATTCAGTGCCTAACCCATAAATTGGTGTTGGATCTATGTAACCGGTGTTAAGAACCTAAGGTATATAATATCAGGAATTAAGGATAATGGTGTTAAGGAACTATATATAATTGGTTGGTATAACTAGAGAATAATCGGTGTTATGTTCCTATAATAATTAAAAGTTAAGAAATCCCATATAACTGGTGGTTAACGGAACCATATATAACTGGTGTTAAGAACCCATATAACTGGGTGTTAAGAACCTATATACTGGTGTTAAGGAAACTATATAACTGGTGTTAAGAACCATATATAACTGTGTTAAGAACCTATATATAACTGGTGTTGGGAAACCTATATATAACTGGTGTTAAGAACCTCTATAATAATAATTGGTGTTAAGGAACTATATATAACCGGTGCAAGAACCTCATATAACAAGTGTTATGAACCCATGGTAATTAAAAGTTATGAATTATAACTGGCGGTGTTAAGGAAACCTATATATAACTGGTGTTGGGAACCTATATATAACTGGTGTTAAGGAACCTATATATAACTGGTGCTTAATGAACTCATATACAACTGGTGCTTAATGGAACCTATATAACTGGTAAGTTAAGGACTATATATAACTTGGTGTTAATGGAACTATATATAACTGGTGTTAAGAACTATATATAACTGGTGTTAAGAACCTATATATAACTGGTGTTAAGGGAACTAATATATAACTGGTGTTACAATCTATATATAACTGGTGTTAAGGAACTCATATATAACTGGTGTTAAGGAACCTATATATAACTGGTGTTAAGAACCTATATATATAACTGGTGTTAAGGAACCATATATAACTGGTGTTAAGGAACCATATATAAACTGGTGTTGTTAAGGAACCTATATATAACTGGTGTTAAGAACCTATATAACCGGGTGCAATGAACCTATATAACTGGTGTTAAGAACTCATATATAACTGGTGTTAAGGAACTCATATATAACTGGTGCTAAGGAACCTATATATAACTGGTGTTAATGAACTCATATATAACTGGTAAAAGTTAAGGAACTATATACTGGTAACTAGAACCTGTATATAACTGGTGTTAAGAACCCTATATATAACTGGTGTTAAGGAACCTATATATAACTGGTGTTAAGGAACCTATATATAACTGGTGTTAAGGAACCTATATATAACTGGTGTTAAGGAACTATATATAACTGGTGTTAAGGAACTATATATAACTGGTGTTAAGTGAACCTATATATAACTGGTGTTAAGGAAACCTATATATAACTGTGTTAGGTGAACCTATATATAACTGGTGCTTAAGTTAAGAAACTATATATAACTGGTGTTAAGGAACCTATATATAACTGGTGTTAAGGAACTATATATAACTGGTGTTAAGAACCTATATATAACTGGTGTTAAGAACTCTATATAACTGGTGTTAAGAACCTATATATAACTGGTGTTAAGGAACCTCATATATAACTGGTGTTAAGAACCCATTAAGAACCTGGGTGTTAAGGAAACCTATATAATAACTGGTGTTAAGCTAAGGAACCTATATATAACTGGTGTTAAGAACCTATATATAACTGGTGCTAAGAACCTATATAATAATGGTGTTAAGGAACCATATATAACTTGGTGTTGAACCTATATATAACTGGTGTTAAGGAACCTATATATAACTATTTAGTTAAGTAAGAACCTATATATAACTGGTGTTAAGGAACCTATATAATAACTGGTGTTAAGGAACTATATATAACTGGTGTTAATGAACCTATATATAACTGGTGTTAAGGAACTATATATAACTGGTGTTGAAGGAACCTATATATAACTGGTGTTAAGAACTCATATATAACTGGTGTTAAGGAACTATATATAACTGGTGTTAAGAACCATAGGACCTATATATAACTGGTGTTAAGAACTATATATAACTGGTGTTAAGGAACCCATATATGGTAATCTGGTAAAGTTAAGGGAACTATGTTATATAATATAACAAAATGGTGTTAAGAACCTATATATAACTGGTGTTAAGGAACCTATATATAACTGGTGTTAACCGAACATATATAACTGGTGTTAAGAACCTCATATATAACTGGTGTTAAGAACCTATATATAACTGGGTGTTAAGGAACTCATATATACTAAGGTAAGGTGTTGTTAAGGAAACCTATATATAACTGGTGTTAAGAACTATATAATAACTGGCCAGTTGTTAAGAACTCATATATAACTGGTGCTAAGGAACCTAGGTATATAACTGGTGTTAAGAACTCATATAATAACTGGTGTTAAGGAACCTATATATAACTGGTGTTAATGGAACTATATATAATAACTGGTAAAGTAAGAACTATATATAACTGGTGCCTTAAGGAAACTATATATAACTGGTGTTAAGGAACTATATATCAACTGGTGTTAAGGAACCTATATATAACTGGTGTTAAGAACCTATATATAACTGGTGCTTAAGGAACCTATATATAACTGGTGTTAAGAAACCTTAATAACATAACTGGGTGTTAAGGAACCCATAATAACTGGTGTTAATGGAACTATATATAACTGGTGTTAAGAACCTCATATATAACTAGGTGTTAAGAACTCATATATAACTGGTGTTAAGGAACTCATATATAACTGGTGCTTAAGAACTCCATATATAACTGGTGTTAAGGAACTACATATAACTGGTGCTTAAGGAACTATATATAACTGGTGTTAAGAACCTTATATATAACTGGTGTTGAAACTATATATAACTGGTGCTAAGAACCTATATATAACTATTAGGGTGTTAAGGAACCTATATATAACTGGTGTTAAGGAACTATATATAACTGGTGTTAAGAACTATATATAACTGGTGTTAAGAAACTATATAACTGGTGTTAAGGAACCTATATATAACTGGTGTTAAGGAACTCATATATAACTGGTGTTAAGAACCTATATATAACTGGTGCCTTATGGAAGGAACCTATATATAACTGGTGTTAAGGAACTCATATATAACTGGTGTTAAGAACCTATATATAACTGGTGTTAAGGAACCTATATATAACTGGTGTTAAGAACTCATATATAACGAAGTAAGGAACTATATATAACTGGTGTTAAGAACCCTATATATAACTGGTGTTATGACCTATATATAACTGGTGTTAAGGAACTATATATAACTGGTGTTAAGAACCTATATATAACTGGTGTTAAGGACCTATATATAACTGGTGTTAAGGAACTATATATAACTGGTGTTAAGAACCTATATATAACTGGTGTTAAGGACCTATATATAACTGGTGTTAAGGAACTATATATAACTGGTGTTAAGGAACTATATATAACTGGTGTTAAGAACTCATATATAACTGGTGTTAAGGAACCTATATATAACTGGGTGTTAAGGAAACTATATATAACTGGTGTTAAGAACCTATATATAACTGGTGTTAAGGAACCTATATATAACTGGTGTTAAGAACCATATATAACTGGTGTTAAGAACCCTATATATAATTCTGGTGTTAAGAACCTATATATAACTGGTGTTAAGAACCTAATATATAACTGGTGTTAACATATATAACTGGTGTTAATGGAACCTATATAATAACTGGTGTTAAGAACTCATATATAACTGGTAAGTTATGAACCATATATAACTGGTAAGCTAAGGAACAATATAATATAACTGGTGTTAAGAACTATATATAACTGGTGTTAAGAACCCTATACATAACTGGTGTTAAGGAACCATATATAACTGGGTTAAGGAAACTATATATAACTGGTGTTAAGGAACTATATATAACTGGTAGCTAAGGAACCTCATACTGGTGTTATGGAACCATATATAACTGGTGTTAAGAAACCTATATATAACTGGTGTTAATGAACCTATATATAACTGGTAGTTAAGAACTATATAACTGGTGTTAAGAACCTATATATAACTGGTGTTAAGAACTATATATAACTGGTTGTTAAGAACCTATATATAACTGGTGTTATGAACCTATATATAACTGGTGTTAAGGAACCTATATATATAACTCAAATAAGTTAATGAAACCTCTATAACTGGTGTTAAGAACCCTATAATAACTGGTGTTAATGAACCTATATATAACTGGTGTTAAGTGGAACTATATATAACTGGTGTTAAGAACTATATATAACTGGTGTTAAGAACCTATATATAACTGGTGTTAAGTGTTCCATATATAACTGGTGTTAAGGAACCTATATATAATCTGTTGTTAAGGAACTATATATAACTGGTGTTAAGAACTTCCATATATAACTATGTTAAGAACTCCAGAACCTATATATAACTGGTAAAAGTTAATGAACTATATATAACTGGTGTTAAGGAACCTATATATAACTGGTGCTAAGGAACCTCCATATATAACTGGTGTTAAGGAACCTATATATAACTGGTGCTTAAGAACCTATATATAACTGGTGTTAAGGAACCCCTATACCAGTATATAACTGATGTTAAGAACCTCATATATAACTTAGTGTTAAGAACCTATATATAACTGGTGTTAAGGAACTATATATAACTGGTGTTAAGGGAACTATATATAACTGGTGTTAAGGAACCTATATATAACTGTGTTAAGGAACCTATATATAACTGGTGTTAAGGAACTATATATAACTGGTGTTAAGAACCTATACCTATAAATCTAGGTGCCTTAATATATATAACCGGTGTTATGAACTCATATATAACTGGTGTTAAGGAACTATATATAACTGGTGTTAAGGAACTATATATAACTGGATGTTAAGAACCTATATATAACTGGTGTTAAGAACTCATATATAACTGGTGTTAAGTGAACTATATATAACTGGTGTTAAGGAACCTATATATAACTGGTAAGGGAACCCATAATATAACTGGTGCCTTAAGAACCTATATATAACTGGTGCTTAATGAACCTATATATAACTGGGTGTTAAGGAACCATATATAATAACTGGTAAAAGTTAAGGAACCATATATAATAACTGGTGTTAAGAACCTATATATAACTGGTGTTAATGAACCTATATATAACTGGTGTTAAGGTTAATAACTATATATAACTGGTGTTAAGGAACATATATAATCTGGTGTTAAGGAACTATATATAACTGGTGTTAAGAACCTATATATAACTGGTGTTAAGGACCTATATATAACTGGTGTTATGAACTATATATAACTGGTGCTTAAGAACCTATATATAACTGGTGTTAAGAACCTATATATAACTCAGGTGTTAAGAACCCATCCATATATAACTGGTGTTAAGGAACTATATATAACTGGTGTTAAGGAACTATATATAACTGGTGTTAAGTAAGAACCTATATATAATAACTGGTGCTATGAACTATATATAACTGGTGCTTATGAACTCATATATAATCTGGTGTTAAAGCTAAGGAACTATATATAAACTGGTGTTAAGGAACCTATATATAATCTAAGTGTTATGAACCTATATATAATCAATGGTGTTAATGGGAAACTATATATAATCTGGTGTTAAGGAACTATATATGGCAACTGGTGTTGAATGGAACTATATATAACTGGTGTTAAGGAACTATATATAACTGGTGTTAAGAACCTATATATAACTGGTGTTAATGGAACCTATATAACTGGGTTAAGGAAACCTATATATAACTGGTGTTATGAACTAGTATATAACTGGTGTTATGAACTATATATAACTGGTGCTTAAGGAACCTATATATAACTGGTGTTAAGGACTATATATAACTGGTGTTAAGAACTCATATATAACTGGTGTTAAGGAACCATATATAACTGGTAGTAAGAACCTAATATAACTGGTGTTAAGAACTATATATAACTTGGTGTTAAGGAACTATATATCAACCTGGTGTTAATGAACCTATATATAACTGGTGTTAAGGAACCCATATATAACTGGTGTTAAGAACCTATATATAACTGGTGTTAAGGAACTATATATAACTGGTGTTAAGGAACTATATATAACTGGTGTTAAGAACCTATATATAACTGGTGTTAAGGAACTATATATAACTGGTGTTAAGGAACTATATATAACTGGTGTTAAGAACCTATATATAACTGGTGTTAAGGAACTATATATAACTGGTGTTAAGAACCTATATATAACTGGTGTTAAGGAACTAATAACGTGTTAAGGAACCCATATATAACTGGTGTTGGCTAGAACTATATATAACTGGTGTTAAGAACCTATATATAACTGGTGTTAAGAACCTATATATAACTGGTGTTAAGGAACTATATATAACTGGTGTTAAGAACCTATATATAACTGGTGTTAAGAACCTATATATAACTGGTGTTAAGAACCTATATATAACTGGTGTTAAGGAACTATATATAACTGGTGTTAAGAACCTATATATAACTGGTGTTAAGGACCTATATATAACTGGTGTTAAGGAACTATATATAACTGGTGTTAAGGAACTATATATAACTGGTGTTAAGGAACTATATATAACTGGTGTTAAGAACCTATATATAACTGGTGTTAAGAACCTATATATAACTGGTGTTAAGAACCTATATATAACTGGTGTTAAGAACCTATATATAACTGGTGCCTTAAGGAACTATATATAATAACTGGGTGTTAATGGAACTATATATAACTGGTGTTGGCGAACCTATATATAACTGGTGTTAAGAACCATATATACTGGTGTTAACTGGTGTTAAGGAACCTATATATAACTGGTGTTAAGGAAACTATATATAACTGGTGTTAAGGAACTATATATAATCATGGTTAAGCTAAGAACCCTACATATAACTGGGTGTTAAGAAACTAAACCATATATAACTGGTGTTAAGGAACCTATATATAACTGGAAAGGCGTTAAGGAACCTATATATAACTGGTGTTAAGGAACCTATATATAACTGGTGTTAATGGAACCTATATATAACTGGGTGTTAAGAACCATATATAACTGGTGTTAAGGAAACTATATATAACTGGTGTTAAGAACTATATATAATCATGGTGTTAAGGAACTATATATAACTGGTAAGTTATGAACTATATATAACTGGTGCTTAAGGAACCTATATATAACTGGTAAGTTAAGAACTATATATAACTGGTGTTAACGGAACTATATATAACTGGTGTTAAGAACCTACATATAACTGGTAACTGGAACTATAATATAACTGGTTGTTATGAACCTATATATAACTAAGGTGCTAATGGTGAAGAACTAATATAACTGGTGTTAAGAACTCATATATAACTGGTGTTAAGGAACTATATATAACTGGTGTTAAGGAACTATATATAACTGGTGTTAAGAACTATATAATAACTGGTGTTAAGGAACTATATATAACTGGTTTTAATGAACTATATATAACTGGTGTTAAGGAACCTATATATAACTGGTGTTAAGGAACCATATATAACTGGTGCTTAAGGAACTATATATAACTGGTGTTAAGAACCTATATATAACTGGGTAAGGAACCATATATATAACTGGTGTTAAGAACTATATATAACTGGTGTTAAGAACCTCATATATAACTGGTGTTAAGGAACCCTATATATAACTGGTGTTAGTTAAGGAACTATATATAACTGGTGTTAAGAACCTATATATAACTGGTGTTATGAACCTATATATAACTGGTGCGTTAATTGGAACCTATATATAACTGGTGTTAAGTAACTCATATAATAACTGGTGTTAAGGAACTCATATATAACTGGTGTTAAGGAACCTATATATAATCTAGGTTGTTAAGAACCTATATATAACTGGTGTTAAGGACCTATATATAACTGGTGTTAAGGACCTATATATAACTGGTGTTAAGGAACTATATATAACTGGTGTTAAGAACCTACATATAACTGGTGTTAAGGAACTATATATAACTGGTGTTAAGAACCTATATATAACTGGTGTTAATGAACTATATATAACTAAGGTGTTAAGGAACCTATATATAACTGGTGTTAAGAACCTATATATAACTGGTGTTATGACCTATATATAATCGGTGGTGTTAAGGAACTATATATAACTGGTGTTAAGGAACCTATATATAACTGGTAAAGTTAAGGAACCTATATATAACTGGTGTTAATGGAACCTATATAAGCTAACCGGGTGCCATGAACATACAACTGGTGTTAAGGAACCCTATATAATATAACTGGTGTTAAGGAACCTATATATAACTGGTGTTAAAGGCTAAGAACCTACAATATATAACTGGTGTTAAGGAACCTATATATAACTGGTGTTAAGGAACTATATATAACTGGTGTTAAGGAACCTATATATAACTGGTGTTAATGAACCTATATATAACTGGTGTTAAGGAACTATATATAACTGGTGTTAAGAACCTATATACATAACCGGGTGTTAAGTGAACTATATATAATGGTGTTAAGGAACCTATATATAACTGGTGTTGTTAAGAACCTATATATAACTGGTGTTAAGACCTATATATAACTGGTGTTAAGGAACTATATATAACTGGTGTTAAGGAACCTATATATAACTGGTGTTAAGGAACCTATATATAACTGGTGTTAAGTGAACCTATATATAACTGGTTGTTAATGAACCTATATATAACTGGTGTTAATGAACCTATATATAACTGGTGTTAAGAACCCAACCATATATAATAACAATGGTGTTAAGAACCTATATATAACTGGTGTTAAGGAACTGGACTTATATAACTGGTGTTAAGGAACCTTAATATATAACTGGTGTTAAGGAACCTATATATAACTGGTGCTTAAGGAACTATATATAACTGGTGTTAAGGAACTCATATATAACTGGTGTTAAGAACATGGAACCCTATATAATAATCTAAGTGGTGAACCTATATATAACTGGTGTTAAGGAACCTATATATAACTGGTGTTAAGAACATATATAACTGGTGTTGGAACTATGTATCTGGGTGTTAAGAACCTATATATAACTGGTGTTAATGAAACTATATATAACTGGTGTTAAGAACCTATATATAACTGGTGTTAAGGAACTATATATAACTGGTTAAGGAACCTATATATAACTGGTGTTAAGGAACTATATATAACTGGTGCTAAGGAACCTATATATAACTGGTGTTAAGGAACCTATATATAACTGGTGCTTAAGAACTCATATATAATCAGTTAAGGAACCTATTATAACTGGTGTTAAGGACTATATATAACTGGTGTTAAGAACCTATATATAACTGGTGTTAAGGAACTCATATATAACTGGTGTTGTTAAGAACCTATAATAACTGGTGTTAAGGAACCCTATATATAACTGGTGTTAAGAACCTATATATAACGGTGGCTAAGTTAAGGAACCTATATATAACTGGTGTTAAGGAACTACATATATAACTGGTGTTAAGGAACCTATATATAACTGGTGTTGAAGGAACTAGTATAAATAACTGGTGTTAAGGAACCCATATACTGGTGTTAGAACCTAATATATAACTGGTGTTAGGAACCATATATAACTGGTGTTAAGAACTCATATATAACTGGTGTTAAGGAACCTATATATAACTGGTGTTAAGAACCTATATATAACTGGTGTTAATGGAACTATATATAACTGGTGTTAACTATATATAACGTGTTAAGAACCTATATATAACTGGTGTTAAGTGAACCTATATAACTGGTGTTAAGAACCTATATATAACTGGTGTTAAGGAACCTATATAACTGGTGTTAAGGAACTGGATATAACTGTGCAAGGAACCTATATACTGGTGTTAACTGGTGCTAAGGAACCTATATATAACTGGTGTTAAGGAACTATATATAACTGGTGTTAAGGAAACTATATATAACTGGTTAAGGAACCTATATATAACTGGTGTTAAGGAACTACATATATAACTGGTGTTATGAACATATATAACTGGAAAGTTAAGAACTATATATAACTGGTGTTAAGGACTATATATAACTGGTGTAAGAACCTAGTATATGTCCATAACTGGTGTTAAGGAACTATATATAACTGGTGCTAAGAACCTATATATAACTGTAAGAACTATAACTAATATATAAACTGGTGTTAAGAACTATATAAACTGGTGTTAAGGAACTATGAATTCTGGTGTTAAGGAACTATATATAACTGGTGTTAAGGATCCATATATAACTGGTGTTAAGGACCCTATATATAACTGGTGTTAAGGAACTATATATAACTGGTGTTAAGGAACTATATATAACTGGTGTTAAGGACCTATATATAACTGGTGTTAAGGAACTATATATAACTGGTGTTAAGGACCTATATATAACTGGTGTTAAGGACCTATATATAACTGGTGTTAAGAACCTACATATAACTGGTGTTAAGAACCTACATATAACTGGTGTTAAGGACCTACATATACCTGGTGTTAAGAACCTATATATAACTGGTGTTAAGAACCTACATATAACTGGTGTTATAGACATTATAACAAGAAACACAACCGTTGAAACCTATAGCGTCTCAGCGGCCATTTATTGTTAAGAGAGTGATGACCTTTTTCTGAGGCAGACCTTCCAGGAGATGACCTTTTGTGGAGGCTGGGAGACAGAGAGATACAGAGAGTGAGATACAGAGAGAGAGAGATAGAGAGAGAGAAAGACAGAGAGAGAGTAGAGAACAGAGCAAGACGTCTCATCTCTCGCCTGGACCCATCCTGGATAGATCTGTCATTTCAGCAGAGCCTTCAACATAGGAGGGATGTGGGTGGCCTTACTGTTATGTACAAGGCCAATATTGTCAAAATACCACACTTGGATCCACTTCGAGGACAGTGAGAAGCAAGCTTCTATACCACAAGACGGGCAGCCAGCAGCAACTTCACTCTGGCTGTACCCTTCTCCAGAACATCACTCCATCTGAGATCATACATACCCAGGATGACTCGAGTATGGAACACATTCGTACAGCATAATGATGTCAACGAGATAACGTCAGTTGATCAAATGAAAATGCTGGCCCACAGATGGCTCCAACTTCATCCTGTTCCCCTACTTGTATGTCTCATAACAATAAAAATGCTTTCAAATGAGCTGATGTAGGTAACAGCTCTTAGCTTGTCAATAAAGTTAGGAATCCTTAACCTGTAAATAGCTGTCAATAAAGCTAGGGATCCTTAACCTTGTCAAACCCTGTGTAAAGAGAGAGAGAGGGAGAGAGAGAGAGAGAGAGAGAGAGAGAGAGAGAGAGAGAGAGAGAGAGAGAGAGAGAGAGAGAGAGAGAGAGAGAGAGAGGGAGAGGGAGAGAGAGAGAGAGAGAGAGAGAGAGAGAGAGAGAGAGAGAGAGAGAGAGAGAGAGAGAGAGAGAGAGAGAGGGAGAGGGAG